>NC_132814.1:6994335-7298668 GCF_048594095.1 Paramormyrops kingsleyae | reverse complement strand
AGGCTTCCCAGACAGCGGGGTGCAGACACACGCGGGCCGTGTTTTCACAGCAAGGTCACCATGAGACGTCCCTCAAAGACCACAACAAGGACATGACCCTGCCCCTTATTCAGTACAGCAATTGTTTTCTTTTAATGTTACATAGAATGTAACTCTATCCCACTGCCTCTAACACTATTACTACATGTGATTCTTGCACTAAGTGAGCCTACGACCTCTTGTCATCGTGCATACACACATATGTCAATAAGGCTACGTTCAGACTGAATGTGCTCAACCGTTTTTTTGCCTGAATGCGACTCAAATCAGATTTTTTTCAGGGCTGTGTGGACACACAAATCCAGTGTTTTTATGTCAGATTTAAGTCACTTTCATACGCGACCTGAATGTGAGCGGTCAGATAGGGATTCATGTGGTGTTTTTTGCCTTTACACAAGCGCCGTCCTCACACAGCGCGGAAACACAATGGAGGAGACGAAACGTGTCAAGGTGCGCAGGCGTGCCGTTTCCGATGACAGACGCGTCCACATTGCAGTTAGACACAGGACACCTGTATTTATGACTTTGCGCCCCATGATCTGACAGGAAGCAGGAGGGACGGGTCGCACCTCATGGCGTTCTTCAGCAGCTCCGGCAGGATGTAGTCCAGCGGCAGAGGGATGAACGGGAAGCGCGCAGCTACGTGCCCGTTGATCCGGACCCGGGGCGAGTTTCCGTACTGGTGCTCACACAGACGCCTGTGGGGGCAGCAGCCAGTCCGTCAGTAAGGGAGCACATGGGGGGGGGGGCTAATGTGTTGTGATGGGGGTCAGGGGAACGGTCCAGGATTCCGCCAACTACAGAATATAGTTGGCAGAATTTTCCGGGTATATCGAGTACTACACACAAGTCTTCGCCCATCAGACAAGATGTCATACAGCTATTTGTCAGAGCAGTAAGTTTGCCCTTACTTAGAAACAACAACACCAGAATATGTAAATGCACAGTAACAAAAAAAATCCTGTCTGTTCTCCAAAATGATATCTGATTGGACGGCTAGATGAACGCCGCTTCAGGTCCCAAACCCCTCCGCTGGGGCCCCTCAGCTAATCTGTGTGTTTGTTAAGTTTCACCAGCAGCTCCGTTAATTAGCAAACTTAGTTAACTTAATGAGGTATTCATTAACCCAGTAGGCTGTGGCAATGAGCCGACTCAAAAGAATCAGTACTTTTGAAGATCTTTAGAAAGGGTTAGGGTTAGGGTTAGGTTTAGGGTTAGGCTTAGGCTAACACACAAGCAAAGACAGTATCAGTTTTATGCCCACATACAGACCGTCCCGCACATGATACAAGCAGGTAAAACAACAGTCATGTGAATGAATCGGCTGAGCTGCGTCATGGGCGGCCAGACCGCCGTCAGCGGTCTGCAGGGAGCCTCAGACGCTGACCGCCTCAGGCGCTGACCGCCTCTGCTCTGCGGACTGTGGCTATGCGCAGAGCCTGCTGACTCAGGCCGGCGTCACTGTGCGAGCGCAGGGCTGGAAGTGTAATG
Source organism: Paramormyrops kingsleyae (assembly GCF_048594095.1). Taxonomy (NCBI): domain Eukaryota; kingdom Metazoa; phylum Chordata; class Actinopteri; order Osteoglossiformes; family Mormyridae; genus Paramormyrops; species Paramormyrops kingsleyae. Next base: position 7,297,138 of record NC_132814.1, on the reverse strand, counting down.
GCAGGCCGGCACGGGGGGGGGGGGGGGGGGGTTTGAGGGGTGGGTGGAGTCTGGGCACATTTCTAGAGTCTCTGAAAAACAAGTGCACGTAGTTCGCACGTGTACACGCGTGCACTGCACATGCTCGGCACGACGGAGCCTCTGCAGAACAAATGCTTGCTGCTGACTACTCATTAACTACTGTTACACACAACGCTGCAGACAGATATAAAGCCTCTATAACGTGTCACAGCAGGCCCAGCTAGGACTTCCATGACCTTCAGACAGACAGAAAGCCCCTCCCCCACCCTGAAGAGCCATTCTCACAGCTCATGCCTTACAAGAACCGTAGCAAGATCTTGTTTACGAAAGTCATGGCCGTTACTTTAATGGGAGCCCTGCCCACTGAAGAAAAAAAAAAAAAAGAAATAGTGCACGGAACGAAAAAAAGAACAAAACAAAAAAACAAAAAAATAAAAATGATAAGCAGGGATCCGATTGGTTCATTTGGTTGCTATGAATTCGACCGGCCAATCAGATCTCAGGAGGGGGGTGGGTGTTTTCTATTTCAGTGCCGGGGACTTCCTGTACCAGGACATGTGCATTTTTCTTCAGTGAGCTGTGGTGCTACAGCCCTTTGTTTGCGCCCAGCCCACATGCTGACTACAGGGATCTCAAGAGAACAGAACTCAAACAAGTCATCAAACAAGTCAACAAACCTCAAAACAAGCTCTGCATTACCTTTCGACTTCCCTAATTGAAAAAGAACTATTTAACATTCTGGAATTCTCTCCCCAAAAAAAAACAAACAAAGAAAAACCTTATTCAGGCAAAAAACAAGTTCTAGTGTTGTTTGCCGCCGAGAGTATATTTGTTCCAAGGCTGAACCTTTTTAAATTCAGCTACAAATAACAAGCACACATCCAAAAAAAAATAATTTTATTTGGAAAGCTAAAGGCAGAGTGAATATTTGCCGATAGCTTGAGAAAAGCACAGAACAGCATTGAACAAAGCCCAGGTGACTGTGCTGTAAACCTGCCTGCCTGGGCAGGAAAACTGGCACAGGGGTCAGACACACCAAGCGGGGGCTGAGCACAGACGAGGGGCTGATGGAAAGGGTGGTGGTGTGGGGGGGGGGGGGGGGGGGGGCACTCACCGGGCGAAATCCACCCACTTCTCAATGATCTTTTTCGGTGAGAGGCGCCTGCAGATTATTCCCACGAAGTCGGCCTGCAGGAGCAGAGGTACGTGAGCACAGACACAAACAGCACTTTCACTTCTTATTCACTTCTTATTCACGCCTGTTCTGGTTTCACCCGCCGATGAGTCACTCCCCAGCGAGTCCCAGGTTCGAGCCTGTTCGCCTGCCGTACGCTAACAAAGTTCTTTTTGGATCATATGTAAAAGACGTACACAAATATCAATTCTAGAATGAACCGGGGCTGCTCTGCCACAGATGGGAACGGGTACCTCAGATTAAGAGGCTATTCTGACTGTCCGCAAGTGTTTTTGCTTCGCTTCACTAGACAATAAAACAGTAGAATGAGACGGGGACACGGACACAAGAGTCACACGCGGGAAGTTGCCGGAAAGGCCGCCGTCCGTGCCAAAGACACCGTTTTCATATCGGTCTGGCAGAGCGTGCAAGATCTCGTGAGCCCGGTAAATTAAGCTTTGGAAGCCCAGTGACATTTAACAGGCATACCTCTAAAACGTAGAAATTTTCTGTTCTTCCACAATCCATTAACTGTGAAGTAAATATTAGCCAAGAGCATCTGCTCAGCCAAGTCACCCCCATGAAATGAGACTCGGAGAGAAAGGTATTTATAGAGAGTTGCGTAACTGGGTCATATAGAAATATTACACCAGGACCCCTGGATACCCAAAGGCGTCATTTCAGTAAAACGGCCGTGAGCAGAGCAGGCCGAGGAAGCCATGAGTCCGTGTGGAGTCAGTACAGACGGCTTTATTCACGGATGGGGGGGGGGGGACACTGAGATGCTAACATTGGTAATTAAGTTAAGTAGGGTGCTGTTCTTTGATTTCACAATATTCTTTCCTTCTGGATTTAAGAGGATAATAAGACCTTCTAAGAAATTACTTCAATAAGAATAAACCGATAAAAGGAATGCTTAAGATTACATCTCCAGTAGAAAGCACCTAAACCCCAACCCACCAAAGCATCCCGACAAGAAAGGAACGGTGAAATCGGGGACGTACGTTGTCTTCGTGCAGGGCGAGGTGGTGCGAGGCCAGCATGCGGATCCCCAGGCGTGAGGTTAGCGTGGTGTCCAGGAAGCTCCGAATCAGGGTCTCGTCCTGGGAAGGAACCGACACAGAAAATGAGCCCGGAACTGAAGCTGACACCAAGTTAATGAGTTTTAATCTTGCACAAATTTGACATACTTTTCCATCGCAAGAACATATGGATAAATGCCGCCACCACAAAAATTTAGACATTACAAAGAATTCTCAATGTTAACCATGTTACATTCTTTGTGCCTCGTTTTATTCCGCACATCTGATTAACACTTGCGCACGCTGAGACATTTCCATTAAGCATAACAGCCGTATAAAATGTCCTTAATTGACGTTTTGAAGACACAAACAGGCTGAGTACTGCACCATCCATCCCGTTTATGTGGGACCGGTCTCCAAGCAAACATCCCCTTGGAGACTCAGATGTGCCATCTGAACAAGAACTCTAAATATTTTAATTCACGCAGTTTTCCCGGCTCGACTCAGAACCCCCAAACGTAAGCAGGGTTCCGACAGACCCATCTGGAGGAGATCGAATCATCAATTACTGATTTTTGATGTCCGTACTATTCTCTCTGAAACCTCATCTTTAAAGAAATAAAATTAAAAAAGCATATACTCCCCCCCCCCCCCCCCCGACCCACCTGCAGGTGCTTGCGACATTCCCGAAACCCCTCCGCCAGCATGGTCACCACGTCCTTGTGGTCGTCCAGCAGCTGCTGCACCAGCTTGCAATACTGAGCCTCTGTCTCCTGATCCTTGATCTGACACAGGGGCAACACATTAGCGCAGGCAGAGCGCAGGCAGAGCGCAGGCAGGCCACTCTCAAGAAACCGCTTATTTCCGAATTACGCACAAGTTGTACTAACAAAAAAACTGCCATAAATCCTATTATATTAAAAATCTGTTAAATACAATAGTTCGTAATAACGAATGCGATGCTCGTGAAAACAGTACAGTGCCGTACGCATATACGTTTATCATTACTATATTATTACTATGTACTGTATTGTTAATTTTCCGACTTACAGACTTAGGGAACGGATCTCGTCAGTTCTGTACTACAAAACTAATGCGCAAGCAACAGTGATGATTGTTTCAACGATTTACAGAGAAAATATTAAATGCCTCAGAATGTGCTGTAACACCATGTAATTCAGACCATACGGTACATGATTTAGTAACATATTTGACCTACACGCTATGATGTTCCAGTCAGCAATTTCACAATTCCCAGTCAGCTACTTTAGCTGGTGAGTCAGCGCACACACACACACACACACACACCCACCCATGCCTTCACTCACCACCGATTTCCGACTGTGAACACTACATTAAGCAACAAATATGAATCACTGAAACACAGTTAACAGAAAAAGGGCTTCCAAATTTGAGGGACACCCGAGGGCTTACGCTGGAATTTCTCCCATCTACACCCATTCTGCTCCATGATACTAGAAGATTAGTCATGAAATTTTCCCACAGTGACTAACCACATATGGTTAGGCAAAGAAAAATAAAATAAGGTGAGTCACATGTACATGAGTCTGCTAGATACAGAAGATCCAGGGGGTGACTAAAGCCAACCATCTCAGCAGATACAGCATCAAGACTCAAGCAGTCCAAATGTCTATATTCGTTAAACCCCCCCCCCCCCCCAAAAAAAAGCACTGCACGCTGTGATGCCCACGTCAATTCCAGCAGTCGGGACAAATGCGACACCCGCTTAGTCACTTGGGCACCTCTGTCCAGTGGCGGGCATGCATGACGGCGTCTCCCCTTACCAATCACACCGGGCCGGCGCTATATACGGAAGCCCTTCAACTTGGCTAATAGACGCGTCCTCACATCATCCATGCTCACGCCCCCATGCTCTCACTTACCGCTGGGAAGTCGCTCAGCATGTGGTACGCCCGAATGTAGAGCTCGTGCTGGGGGAGGGAAGGCAGAGCATGGGTTAGACGTCCCAGGTGGGGGACACCAGCCCACTCACAGCTATCACTGAAGAGGCACACACAGACCCTCAGCTATGGAGGCATGGTATACAATGTTAATGACAATGACAACATCATAATAACAAACAACAACAACAACAACAACAACAATAATAATAATATCAACATTTGATCATTAAAAATCATTAGTTTATCATCATCATCATCATCAATATCTTCCTTGTTCTTCCAAGTGAAGATCAAATTCCCGCAGCACAATCCACAAGATACCGGGTGGGAGGACAGCATGAGCTTTGGAAATTGAACAAAAGTTCTTTGTCGGATCACATGAGGACCGAGTGAGTTTTGGTCCTCGGCACTGTGACATGTGATTAGCACACTGACTTTAGCACACTGACTTTAGCACACTGACTTTAGCACACTGACTTTAGCACACTGACTTTAGCACACTGACTTTAGCACACTGACTTTAGCACACTGACTTTAGCACACTGACTTTAGCACACTGACTTTAGCACACTGACTTTAGCACACTGACTTTAGCACACTGACTTTAGCACACTGACTTTAGCACACTGACTTTAGCACACTGAGTGTCATCGCAGAAACAAAAATGAAAACAAAAAGAAAAGAAAAAAAAAACAGTGAGTTTTGGAAATTTGCCGTTCGACTACTGACTAGTAATGAGCACAGAATTGTTATTCAAATTCGTTTGAAAACAGGAAGAGAACAGTTCAATTTACAGCCCTTAAACTCATCAAGCCTTTACAGTCAACACTGCTTCAGACCTGCCAAAAAGAGAGAAACCCCCCCACATTCACATGCCCCCTCAGCTAAACAGCTGTTGTTTTTGCTCAGCAGTGGAAATAGCACTTATTCCGCATATTTTCATGCATATCTGATAGCGATTCTCTGCTACAGACACTGACTGTACACATCGAAGCATCCGGTGGCTTCATCTCGTCGAGATTTAGGTTACAGGACAGTCGTATTCGGCCAATTAGTTTGCAAAGCAAAGAGAAACCTGACCCAGCTCATCAAATTGTCCCCGCCCTGCTGTTTGGAGCACACAGGAAAACAAGAGGCCCGCTTCAGGAGCTGCTTCCCGAACATAAATGCTGCTGGCAGCCAGCAGGGGCAGATCTGGGACAGAGGTCACCCAGTGCCCATATCTTGGAGGAAAACAAGCCAAAACTATATGCTGCTGGAAAAATATCTATACAGGAGAAAGGAAGGCGTCTTATTGCAGCCATCTAACAGAGTTCTTGTGGGGAAAGGGGATTCAAAACTGGCAACCTTCTAGCTTATAAAAAACAAAAACGTGACAAAAATATAATACGCAGTGGAGGAAAACAGATCTGGCGAATCCTTACATTAAAAATGAACGGTGAATCCAGGCAAGGCTGGAATCTGAACACACCACAGTGACAGGCATTATAAACAGGTGCGCGGTTTTAAATATTTATCGTAGATCTGGGCAAGGTCAAAATGAACGAGCAGCAGCGTGCCAACAACGGCTTTGCAGGTTGAAACTCAAGTGGAGGGAGAGCGATGCGCTGTTCATTGGCTTGTATCACGACACATCGTGGTATTTTTGCCATAAAGATATTCAAGGCAAGATTTTTATTTTTCACTTTTCTGTTGTCAATAGCAAAATACACACTGCACATTGTCAAAACCAAATGGATTATGCATAAACCAGATATTCTGGAAACTAATTCTTTAGTGTGCAGAGAACAACTTAAATTGAACCTCAAATATAAAAAAAGTCAGAATTCTTCAGTGCAAATACATCAAAAAAAAAATCTCAAATCTTTCACTCTTAAATCTTCAAAAAAAAAAAAAAAGAGTAAACCGTGTACAAAACAGCATATAAAATAAAAAGCAACTATACATTTTTAAAAATAACAGAGATGCTTAGCATCAAACAGCCTTTTCTGTCTTTTAAAGGAAGTTCTGCTTGCAAGTACTCCAGCTATTCTAGGCTGACTCAGTGTCACTTGTCCGCTTGATTTAGCTCTGGGATCGGCCACCAGGCTCTTCTCTCTACGCGATGTTTGACGTTCATCATGCACACGCAGGTGCCTTCACTTAAGGTGTTGACATTTGCTGTATTGCCACCTTCAGCCGTTGTATCTTTCTTGCATAGTTTACAAATGATCATCGTTTGGTTACAGGACATCAGACCTAAATCGTGCTTCCTTTTTAGGAAGCATCCTCAGAAACTGACACACAATTTGTGCTTTTGGCCCTGCTGGCTTCCACTTTGTTAGCTTATACATCGATACGTCACATTGCCAGTCTTGCGAGAGCAATTTCGTCGGGTTTTACTTGCATGACGAAACGTTACACACACACACACACACACACACACACAGATCCAGGGGCCTCCATCACGAAACTGAATTTTTGGGCTATCACCCATTTAGCGAACGAAAAAAGTCCATTTAAACTGGGGTACCTTAAATCTGATAAGTAACGTGGCAAACCAACAAATCTCGTTTCGTGATACAGAACCCTGTTTGTGAGACTGTGTTGATGGTGCGTCGCAATATCTTTAATATCAACATATGACTTATTAATAGTATCAAACACTGCACCGGTATTGTCGTGGGCAATATGGTTCGGCACAGCCCTTGGGGAAGGGACCTACCACTTGCAGGATAGTGGGGTTGCAGCCAATGATGAAGGGTAAGCTGCGGAAGCCTTTGATGCGATGGGCAATGCGCACAGGCAGCTCCTTCTGCAGATATTTGGCACTGCTCTGGAGGGGGGGGGGCGGGGGCAGGGAGAGTCAGATAAAATGCAACATGCACACAGAGAAGGTTCCCAATGACTAATCACACCAGTTCCACATTTTAGGCCCTGTCATAACAAGAGTCAACACACAAACCAGGCGCGCAAATCCTACTATCGTTACGCAACACGGCTAGCTAGCCAGGCTACGGGCAGCACCATTCTGAGCCTTTAGCACAAACAGGACTGAAAATATTCCATTATTTATCACGAATGTGAACCGAGTGCTGTTTTACGAGACGAGCAAAACATGCGCAACATCTAAAATAGATGTTATTGTGACTGGATGAAAGGTTGCGCTGAGCAAAACCAAACAGCTTTTGAACTTTTCCCACCGATCAAGGCCACTGTGGAATGAAACCGGAGCACGGCCCGCGATGGATAGAGGAAAGACGGCAAGTCCAGTCTGCTCATCCAGCGGCTCTGCAGAGAAGCGGCCGGGAGACTGCGGTCCGTTACACAGCTTGTGCTCCGTACGACACTTGCAGTTCGATTTTCAGCACAGCACATTTATGTGGATTAATTCTTAGTTTGCGAAAGACCACACTTGTTTATTTTTTTCCCCCCCCATTTAACCCAGATTTTCAACTGATTAAAAGCCAAACAACAGAAAACTTTAACATGACAGAGGAATTCTGCCCTTGGTACAGACCCACCTCTCAGTGCTTAACACAGCACAGCTGGCAGGTCTGTACAACAACAAAAAAAAGCTGCTGACCCTTCAGGTCCGCCTGTGAATCGGGGGAGCAGTTCAAACAGAACAAGATAATCTTTCACTTTTCTGATAAAGACTCGGCCAGTTCGTCTCTTAACTAAAAGGCACAGCACGGCCATTAAGTACAAATGACCTACTTCCAACTGCTTATGTTTTCTCCATTCGTCATATTTTTATCAAGTAAAGCAGATTCGACACACCTGCTACTCGCTAAGCAACACGAAAAAACTCACACATGACCCCTCCCACCATTGGGTTTGAGAGGGGAAAAAATGGCTAAGGAAGAAAAAGAAAAATAGTTACCAGAATGTGATGTCCATCTTGCGACTTTCCAGCGTACAGCATGGTGGCTGGCGTCAGTCTGACCGAGGCCTAGAGGAAGAGGCGCAAGAAAACCTGTTTGTGTGGTTTTTGCCGGGAATCTGTAATATAGCCTGCACGAGAGCCAATTTTGCCAAAAATCACTAAGAGAGCGGCTGTTTTACAAAGTGGCTCTTTTTGTGCCTCACACAAAGGGCTGGGATGACGGGAACCAGAAAAAGGGAAAGCTGGTTTAAAGCTGGTGTGAATGAAAAGACGCAGCGCCTAAGGTCACGAGGGGCTGTGCTGTACCTGGCAGAGGCACCTAAGCTACACAGCGCCACAAACAAGACCGGCTGAACAGAGAAGCAAAAGCTCACTTCTTCAGATCAGATGTAACCTGACACCCAACATTTAACTCAAAAACTCTTGCCCAATTCTACACTTCGCACAAACATTTATAGTGAGTGGAAGTACAGACTATGTATCATTATTCATAGAGCAGATTAACTTGGAGACACAGAATAAAAATGTCTTATTAATAATCAGCTCAGACATTGGCCGCCAAAGACAGGGTCTCTCACAGATTAAAAGTGAAGTTTGAGGAGAGTCTTACACCCACTCAGATCATTTAAACCATGTGGGCAAGGAGACGAAACACCAAGTTCCTCCGTGAAATTCAGCCGTCGCTGTTTTAGAGATCCTCTCTCCCAAGCGCATTGGGAAGGCCATGCAAAAACATGGAGTGTGTTCATCTTCAAACCAGCAATGCCAGTTCAACTTCATACACCCCCACTTTCCCACGAGGTGTGCTGCCCAGAATTCCATCTGACACTGCAGGCATCCCAAACATGGCGTGGCCTCAAAACACCGATATATGCTTCTAACGACACCCAGGCCACATTACCATGTTATGGGATTTCATATATATTTTGAATGAACCTACAAACAATTCTCTTTAGGCAAGAAACACTACAAATCAATTAACCGTTTATGCAAAAAAAAAAAAAAAAGTAAAAACTAACAACAGTTAGAAGACGGGACCTACAGAAATTCGAGATTGAAGCTCTTCATTGTCGTTGTGTAACACGAACAAAGTTACTTTCGTGACAACCCCAAGGTGCATTAATAGATTCAAAATAACAGCTAAAAATAAAATAATCATACAAAATATGTTCAAAAATATCTGCGAAGATGCCATATACAATGTTAAGTGAATAACCAGAGCTATTTATTGCAGCAGCGTACAGCAACAGATTATTATTGCACATATTACATAGTACATGCACTTCACCAACATGTGCTACTGTACATATTTAGCGAGATTATCTCAGATAGAGGGGATTCTGACTTCAGCAAGATTATGGCTGTTCTTCTACACAGCTGTTTTACTATATGCAACTTCTAAGCATCTGAAGACGTCCACTTTTGGATGTACACATATTCACTTTTTTGTATATTCCAGTTCTTCTGTTTTTATGTTGTATAGCCAACTGCAGGATTAATAAAGCTTCTCTTATGCCGTTGCGTTGAGTTTTCTCTATGCACTGAAGGCACCACGCTTTCTGACCTTGCTTTGCCCCGGCCGTGCAGTTTGCAAATGTCGTGCCCTTATCACTCAGCACACGTGGGACCAGATCAACTACCTCGCTATTTTCGCTTCTGCTTATTTATCCAAATAATTTAGGTGGGGCAGGGGATATCGAAACAATTCGCTTCCGATATCGAAACAATCCTGATTACGAAGCAAAGTGGACAGATCGATGACAAGCCTAGCATCTCCAACTGCAGGATGGACTGTACCCTGACGTCAAAAGGGGGAAATAAATACATTTGCCAGCCAAAATCTGTCTGAATACTGAACACTGTAACACAAAAAACAATCAGGATCGTAAAGTACCAGTGCTGCATATCGACTCACATCGTGCGCATCTGATTTTCGCCCTGTGTTATATACAGTTAGGACTATGTGGCAGAGAAAGGGTAACAGGAAGGTTTCCAGGCCATAGACGGAACCTCGGCCATCGTGCACGGCGATCGAAGCCTGACCTGGGCTCATGGGGGATAACCGCAGCTCGCGGCAGCGCCCAGGCCAGCGTGCACCCGCCCGGCCGGCCGAGCATGAACGCGCGCAGGATGCTGCGCGGAGCCGCATTTCCCAGGGAGTTACCTTTTCGGCGGACGCGTCGATGGCCGACTGGTTATAAAACGAAGTGACGGTTTTGGACCTTTCCCGAGCCAGCTCGAAGTAGCCCTGCATCGAGGAGGTGGACCGGAGCCTGCGGCTCGCAGAAAGGGGGGCGACCGCCCTCGTGATGGGCGAAAACATCTTTGTCATCCCCAGGCTGGCGAGTGAACCGCAAGCCAGCATCTCAAAAGCTCTTCCCGTCAGTCCCCGTCGCATTTTCGGCTCCTTTGTCCTTTAGTACACTGACCGTGCACCGTTACCTTCGGCTGAGTCAACACGGCCGCTTTATCAAGCCATTTAACACGATTCAGCCCCACAGCTCAGCACTACGTACAAATTACAGGGGGACCGAGTCTATATGCAGAAAGGCCTCCGCCAGCACCCTATTGGTCAGGCCACTCACCATATTGTCTAATCACATAGTCTGGGGGCGGGCCTATGGTGCCTCGCCACGCCCACCGTGGGGTTACAGTGCAGAAGTTACGGTAAGAACAATGGCGAAGGCAAGCCAGTTGTGATAAGGTGAACAACATAGGCGACGTGGGCCGTGCGGCGTAAAAACAATAAAAGTGTTTGTGTTATCTAGACGGGGTGGGAGGGGCATTACGCAATACCGCATGGCGACGCTAAGGAGGGCTGAATCAGGAAACAGTTCACCTTCAGACAATAGGCTGAAGACCAAAATCCAAAGCGAAGTCTTGCGTCTAGCATGATGTAACGTTTACTTATGAATAAATTATACGCCGTGATAGTTTCAGAAGAAACTATGACAACAGGAGCGTTATTTACTACGCTATTTACTCCGCGATTATAGTTCTTATATTTCGTATTATTGTTAGGGTGTCAGTCTATTAACACAAACCCATGCTACTCCATGATTCATTTCATGGTGATTTTATGTTAAGTGTCTATCTATATATACAGTATTCCAATCATCTATCCAGAACAGGGCTGTAGGGGGGCCTGGAGCCTATACGAGGTAGCACAAGGCACAAGGTAGGCACGAGCCCTGAAAGGGATGGGTAATGGGTAACTGCTTTCTTTTGGATTGTGGCAGAAGACCTGCATGACCCTGAAAAAGAATGCAAATTGCACATAAGCAGAGTAATGGTGTGATTCAAGCCTTTAACTACCCATCGAGCCACCCACATTTAAAACCATCCACCAAAATTCGCATGTTGTATGTATAGGCAAACAAGGCTCTCCCTGTAAATTCTGTCCCCTGGTGGCAAGAAAGAGAACTTACTGCGGTCAACTGTACCTGCGATAATCGCGGTGATTCCCGTTGCGAATGTATGCTAATAAATTATAAGAACCAAATCTTTACAAATCTTTACATAACAAGCGAGTTTACTCACAGGCTATTAAACAAATTAACCTAAAGGAATTGTCACTGTGACATATATAGAAATCTGAATATTTTTATGAAAACTATTTGATTATATCGATCAGGCCACAACTACGGTAAGAACACTAAGATTTGCTGCTGTAAGCAAAAACTTAAAAAAAAAAAACTATGAATAATATAACCAGCAGCAAAGCCTCACCTATAAATATGAATAATAAATACGCATGACATAATTTCCAGAGATTACTGGGGCAATTCTAAACATTTACCTACTGTACAGGTTTTTTTTGGCTTTCAGTCAGAATCAGTAATTCAGTCACTATCTACAGAATTCTGATAAATAATATGCAAAATTCTTATTTTCTTTAAACCATACTGCTGCAAAGAAGTTAGATTAATCCTTATGGATACACCTGACTATTTCAAAGACTAACATTGTTGTTTTTTTCCTGCTTTCTTGGTAGATTTAGTTAAGAATCATTAAGAATCTTTAGTTTCAACACATTGTCAGTATATTTCAAGTCGGACATTAGCTTTTCCTTTTGGGAAGTTCCGGCACCATGTACACCTTATGTTAAATTCAGTTTTATTTGTATAGTGCATTTTTACAACATTGTCTCAAGGCGCTTTACATTATTCCTGCCTAAAGCTCCCAGTGAGCAAGTCAGAGGCGACAGTGGCAAGGAATATCTCCCTAGAAGGAAGAAGGCAGAGGAAGCCCTAACCCTAACCAGACCCGAAGGGGGAGCCCGTCCTCCAGGGGGCAGCAGAGGAAGCCCTAAACCTAACCAGACCCGAAGGGGGAGCCCGTCCTCCAGGGGGCAGCAGAGGAAGCCCTAAACCTAACCAGACCCGAAGGGGGAGCCCGTCCTGCAGGGGGCGGCAGAGGAAGCCCTAACCCTAACCAGACCCGAAGGGGGAGCCCGTCCTCCAGGGGGCAGCAGAGGAAGTCAAAGGTCTAGGTCAGATCTTTTCAAAGGAAGTCTAAATTGTACATTTGCTGGTATATTTTTTGCCACATTTTGCATGTTGAGTAGGAGCAAGAGATCACAGCAAATGCCTTTTGTTGGAGCTGGTGCTTGATAACATCTCTTTGTATACAAGTTTAAATATATTCCCTGGACACGCAGTACAGACTGCACCAAAACCAAAGCAGCGCCACTTAGTTAGGAAGAACGGTAATTTCAGACACTTGATTCCGCTTGCACAATAGCTCAAATAGTATATGACAGATCTTTACAGGACATTACACGCACACAAGCATTACACCCTGAGGACAGAAGCTCCTCTTCAGCTAATCTGTTTTTTTCATAATACTCCTGAAGTGCTTGCCAGATTTAAGCAGGTTGAACAGGCAGTTACTGGGGTGAGACAGGTCTTTGACGATCCTGGTTACTCTGCTCCTGCAGAGACATATGTAGCTGCTGCTGTGATGTTGAAATTTCCCTTGGCGGGATTAATAAAGTTTGTCTTATTCAGACTTTGCATTGTATGTATGAAGAACTAAAACTGATCAATTCTGAGACAAATCACAACAAAGTTGAAGCAATGTCGCTTATTGGCAGATGGATCTTACTACCACTTCACCAAAACATAATATGGATGAAGATCTACACCTGATTTAATCTCAAGACAAAAACTGAAGCAACAGCACTAGGTGAGTGTCTATGGAGGCTGCAGTAGACATTTAAACACAGTAACTCTAAAAGTATTTAATGGATCTTTTTCAAACTTCCACAGAACATTGTATATATGGAGTATATTTCATTTTGAGACAAACTTTCCCAAAATTTAAGCAGTGTCACTTGGTGGTGAAACATGAAAGGAGAGCCACAGACACGGTTCTGGTGAACCTGACCATACTGAGACAAATCAACCAAAGCTGGGCTTTCAATAAAAAAAATTTTTAAGTGATGAGGGCAGCATGTAGAGGCTGTTGCAGACTGTAGAGGTTGGGGGGTGTGGGAGGATTAGGGATTAGATTGGGGTCGAGTGAGGGGGCCATATAGGACCTGTTTTTTTTTTAAATAAATAAAAACAGGACAAATTTGTAGGTGGTGTATGATTATATCATACATTTTTTGCAAGTATAACAAAACATACAAACTTTAAAAGATAAAAAGACTAAAAATAACTGGCATTAAAAGTAAAAACAGCATATTTTGAAAGGATTTCACTTAATACATAAACACCTATACATAATTGTTCTCAAAAGTCTTTCTTGCCTAAAAACATGAGAATGAGATGAAAAATTAAATGAAACCTAAAGCTCTATTGTATGGTCTCTCGGAAAAAGAGTGTGACTTAAAGAGCTACAACCTCTTCCACACAATAACCATGTTCTTGTCGCTTAATGCCACCAGGTATCGGACCCTGGGGCCCACCGCCACGCTGTTGATGGACGGCCCCTCCACGGGTCCGCCTCCATTCCTGACGGGCGAAGGCCACTGCAGAACCTAAAATGGGAAAGCAACGAGCGCCTCTCCTTAGCATGTCTGCTAACATACATTTCAGATGACAATTAAGGTCAATCATAAAAAAAGCATAAATAAATGCTTTGCAGGAACCATTCTGTACCAACATGGTCGCTAATACATAGATTATCGTTCTAGTGACATTTTTCACTACTCAAACTAAACAGCCCCAGGAAATCAGAGGCGCCATCATGCATTGTGTGTTTATTGGGTCGGGATTACAGGCCCCATGGTAATGTTATGTGCATGTTTATTACTTTACTCCTTTGACTTGTATTTCCTGAGATCACACACACAATAAGGCACCTTACACGCAGCACCACATTAAGAAAATCGATAATGCTTTTCATTAACATAGGTGCATGATACATCACTTGACATCGGAATCGGCCAATATTTGTTGAAAGTCCTATTGCCGGCTGATATTTAAACTTCATCGATATTCAAAGTTAGCAGCGACAGAGCTAAAGACAACTGCAAAAGTAATGGAAATGACTGCACTGAAAAAAGAATACAAAAAAACAAAAAGTAAAATCTGTACTATACCTCGGTGGGTGAAATAGTTCTGTCAGTCTTTGCTGCAGCCCTGGAAATGTCTGGGAGATGGTAAGTCCACAATTGGCCGTCCTCGTCCCCACATACCACATACCCTTCGCCTGTTTAGGGGGTCAAACTCATCAACAACAGGCAAACTGAAGAGAGCAGCAGGTCCTGAGAGCAGGTCAGGTATGTGAGGCCTTCATGACGACCAGCTACTCACTGGGACAGGTGCTGAGAGAGAGGTACGGGACGTCAGTGCAGGACCACTGCAGCACGGCCAGGATGGCAGCGGGTACCTCTTTGGTTTTGTTGGGCCGAGTGGCTTGGGTGCGTCTCCAGCTCCACAGGTAGATACAACCTGCCATGTGGCACTTGGACACTACAGGGGCGAAAGTTTGTGTGAGATTGGTGGGGGGCGGAGTCACATGGGTCTTTCGGTAGTCAGGTGACCAGGAGTTTTACAGATTCAACTGCACGTGTTCACTGCTTCAGGGCACACTGTAAACGTTGAATTTTGTTCCCCACTAGTCAAATCGAAGGGTGACACACACTTTGTCATCTAGGCTATTCTTTATAAATTAAGGTGACGAAGTCATAAGAACATTCTGAGAACTGCCTATTCTGTGCCCCCCCCCTTCTGGAACATGATGCCCACAGGCCAAAGATGTTAACAGCAGAAATTGTGTGAATCAAATGGTTGAACAAAACGGATCTAAGTATTAGTTTCTCTTGTCGCTTACATTCACTTATTTAGCAGATGCTTTTATCCAAAGCGACATAAAATTCAGTCCCTGGAGCAACTAGGGGTTAAGCGCCTTGCTCTGTGAAATCACTCTGCCGACCACGGGCTTTGAACCAGCGACCTTCCAATATGGGCCGCAAGTCCTATCCTGCAGTGTCACAAACAGCCCAACCCCTCGCGTTGGTATAATGGCTCTGAGCAGCATCTTAGCAGCTTTAAGACCCACCGACGACATCCTCCGAGAGGAAGCCCAAGCCATCCACGGTGCGGTAGTGCCTGTCCCGGTCGTCTTTCTTGTACACAGGAAACGTGATCTCCATCACCGGAGATCTAAGGGATGGCAGAACCAAAGAAGTTTCACGACACCTTCAGCCCGCATCACAAGATTTCTGGTGATCATGTGACTAGCGGACAGGCGAAACACATTTACTGAATTTGTGCAAACCGTTACTCACTAGGATTAGGGTACGGTTATCTCAATGCAACCAGGCAGGTGCTCCAAGAAGCAGGATTTCTTGCTTAGCCAGATATCTTGTTGGATTTAAGGTAGTCTGGGCTAAATGGACTTTATCTTCAGTCACTTGCATTTAGCTCAGGCTACCTTAAATCCGACAAGTTATCTGGCTAAGCAAGACAAAACAATACAGTCCTAAATCCTTTGTTACAAACCTGTTATTTCTATTATCATATAACACATTGACAACTCTAAATCAATCACTGCAGGACCGTGAGGGTAACAAACATCCGCCGTCTGACCTCTTAAGCACGTTCTGACTGAGCTGGATGTTGAAGTTAAGAAGACCTCCATCACAGCCAGCTAGAAGGTGCGAATCTGGCCCAGAGGGGGGCAGGCCGAGCTGCAGAGGGGTCGAGTCTGTCTCCAGCACCAGGAGCTGCCTGCACATGGGGAGAAGCATGAGACAGGGCCTCCTAGGGGGGCAATGTTCTCTCAAAGGCATCAGATGGCTGTTCAAGAATTCAAGATTCACCCTTTATCACTGACCATGTTATGATCTCTAAGACTCAATCAGTATCACAAATGCATGCAGATGCTCCAACCATTCGTCCAACCATTCGTCCATCCATCCATCCATCCGTCCATCCATCCATCCATCCATCCGTCCAGACCACTTCCCTAACCTAAGAGTTTTAGGTTTTTAGGATGTATAAATGTCTAGAAGGTATGGTGGTATGAAAAATAATAGATAACTCCTAAACACACGGAATTCTTACGGTATTGGTAGGGGCATGTCCCTATCGCCCATACGCAAATCTATACCCTTTGAAAGAAGGAAGGAAGGATACATATTTCCTATCTATCAAAGAAATAGACAGGTGGATAGATTTTGAAATTTTATTTCTAAGAAAATGGAATGAAAAATCTAAGACAATATCTGTGTATTTCTATTTTCTTAGAAAAAAAAATAAAGAAAATATGTAAGAAAATACCTGCGTATCTATGCATTTATTTTTTTAGATACATAGATAATGATCTATCTACCTACCTACCTACCTACCTCTGGCTGCAGATGGGGGGCAGTGTGAGTGCAGCCTTTATAGACCCACCCCAGGGTGCCACACAAATGCAGGACACTAACCTGACTTCAAACTTGTAGTTGCTGTCCATTCCACCGACGTCCCACATCACAATCTTGTTGTCGTACGCTCCAGCTGTCGGTGTGCGAGAGACCAATCAGTGAGTGAAGAGCGTGGCTGAGTGGGTGCTGTAGGACTGGGGGGGGGGGGGGGGACTCACTGAACAGGAAGCTCTGCTGCTGGGAGCTGAACCGCAGCGTGGAGAGGGAACGCCGGCTAGCGCGGAATTCCCCGTAGGCCACGCTGGCCCGGGGGTGGATCAGCTTCACTATCCCCCTCTTGCCCCCCGCCGCCAGGACGGTGCATGGCCGCACCACGCCCCCATCCCGAGACATCATCAAGCGCGTCCAGGACAAGGAGAAGAACTCCTGGGAGTCAGAGGGGGCAGGTCCCAGAAAAAAGAGTGAGGCATCAGAGATTGTAACATCTTTATGGTGCGCGCCCCCCCCCGCAGTGGCATGGGAAGGAATTGCAGGGGGCACTCAGGTGAGCAAATATGGTAACAGGCAGACAGAGACAGCACCTAGGGGGGCAAATAGGGCAACATACTGACAACACCTAGGGGGGCAAATAGGGTAACACACTGACAACACCTAGGGGGTAAATAGGGAAACACACTGACAACACCTGAGGGGGGCAAACAGAATAACAGGCAGACAGAGACAGCACCTATGGGGGGCAAACAGGGCAACAGGCAGACAGAGACAGCACCTATGGGGGGCAAACAGGGCAACAGGCAGACAGAGACAGCACCTATGGGGGGCAAACAGGGCAACAGGCAGACAGAGACAGCACCTATGGGGGGCAAACAGGGCAACAGGCAGACAGAGACAGCACCTATGGGGGGCAAACAGGGCAACAGGCAGACAGAGACAGCACCTATGGGGGGCAAACAGGGCAACAGGCAGACAGAGACAGCACCTATGGGGGGCAAACAGGGCAACAGGCAGACAGAGACAGCACCTATGGGGGGCAAACAGGGCAACAGGCAGACAGAGACAGCACCTATGGGGGGCAAACAGGGCAACAGGCAGACAGAGACAGCACCTATGGGGGGCAAACAGGGCAACAGGCAGACAGAGACAGCACCTATGGGGGGCAAACAGGGCAACAGGCAGACAGAGACAGCACCTATGGGGGGCAAACAGGGCAACAGGCAGACAGAGACAGCACCTATGGGGGGCAAACAGGGCAACAGGCAGACAGAGACAGCACCTATGGGGGGCAAACAGGGCAACAGGCAGACAGAGACAGCACCTATGGGGGGCAAACAGGGCAACAGGCAGACAGAGACAGCACCTATGGGGGGCAAACAGGGCAACAGGCAGACAGAGACAGCACCTATGGGGGGCAAACAGGGCAACAGGCAGACAGAGACAGCACCTATGGGGGGCAAACAGGGCAACAGGCAGACAGAGACAGCACCTATGGGGGGCAAACAGGGCAACAGGCAGACAGAGACAGCACCTATGGGGGGCAAACAGGGCAACAGGCAGACAGAGACAGCACCTATGGGGGGCAAACAGGGCAACAGGCAGACAGAGACAGCACCTATGGGGGGCAAACAGGGCAACAGGCAGACAGAGACAGCACCTATGGGGGGCAAACAGGGCAACAGGCAGACAGAGACAGCACCTATGGGGGGCAAACAGGGCAACAGGCAGACAGAGACAGCACCTATGGGGGGCAAACAGGGCAACAGGCAGACAGAGACAGCACCTATGGGGGGCAAACAGGGCAACAGGCAGACAGAGACAGCACCTATGGGGGGCAAACAGGGCAACAGGCAGACAGAGACAGCACCTATGGGGGGCAAACAGGGCAACAGGCAGACAGAGACAGCACCTATGGGGGGCAAACAGGGCAACAGGCAGACAGAGACAGCACCTATGGGGGGCAAACAGGGCAACAGGCAGACAGAGACAGCACCTATGGGGGGCAAACAGGGCAACAGGCAGACAGAGACAGCACCTATGGGGGGCAAACAGGGCAACAGGCAGACAGAGACAGCACCTATGGGGGGCAAACAGGGCAACAGGCAGACAGAGACAGCACCTATGGGGGGCAAACAGGGCAACAGGCAGACAGAGACAGCACCTATGGGGGGCAAACAGGGCAACAGGCAGACAGAGACAGCACCTATGGGGGGCAAACAGGGCAACAGGCAGACAGAGACAGCACCTATGGGGGGCAAACAGGGCAACAGGCAGACAGAGACAGCACCTATGGGGGGCAAACAGGGCAACAGGCAGACAGAGACAGCACCTATGGGGGGCAAGTAGGGCAACAGGCAGACAGAGACAGCACCTATGGGGGGCAAACAGGGCAACAGGCAGACAGAGACAGCACCTATGGGGGGCAAACAGGGCAACAGGCTGACAGAGACAGCACCTATGGGGGGCAAGTAGGGCAACAGGCAGACAGAGACAGCACATATGGGGGGCAAACAGGGCAACAGGCAGACAGAGACTGCACCTATGGGGGGCAATTAGGGCAACAGGCAGACAGAGACAGCACCTATGGGGGGCAAACAGGGCAACAGGCTGACAGAGACAGCACCTATGGGGGGCAAGTAGGGCAACAGGCAGACAGAGACAGCACCTATGGGGGGCAAACAGGGCAACAGGCAGACAGAGACTGCACCTATGGGGGGCAATTAGGGCAACAGGCAGACAGAGACAGCACCTATGGGGGGCAAATAGGGCAACAGGCAGACAGAGACAGCACCTATGGGGGGCAAGTAGGGCAACAGGCAGACAGAGACAGCACCTATGGGGGGCAAACAGGGCAACAGGCAAACAGAGACTGCACCTATGGGGGGCAATTAGGGCAACAGGCAGACAGAGACAGCACCTATGGGGGGCAAATAGGGCAACAGGCAGACAGAGACAGCACCTATGGGGGGCAAGTAGGGCAACAGGCAGACAGAGACAGCACCTATAGGGGGCAAATAGGGCAACAGGCAGACAGAGACAGCACCTATGGGGGGCAAGTAGGGCAACAGGCAGACAGAGACAGCACCTATGGGGGGCAAACAGGGCAACAGGCAAACAGAGACTGCACCTATGGGGGGCAATTAGGGCAACAGGCAGACAGAGACAGCACCTATGGGGGGCAAATAGGGCAACAGGCAGACAGAGACAGCACCTATGGGGGGCAAGTAGGGCAACAGGCAGACAGAGACAGCACCTCGGGGGTCTGAGTGGCAGGACACAGAAGGCACTGACCTCGCCAGGCACTTTGTACTTCTTGAGCACGTGTCCCGTCTCACAGTCTATCAGACACACAGACTCCCCCCCACAAGTGGCCACGATGCGGGACTCCTGGCTGGAATCTGCGTCAGAGGTGTAAAAAAAACAGCAACGCAAAAGGAGGGTAAATGCGGTCTCATCCCTGCAGGCACAGCGCACAGACTCAGGCTGCGTCCACACTGCCGCACTGTCATTAAAAAACACAAACATTACTTTATATTACTTTTCATCTACACTTTCATCCACTAAAATGCTCTTTATAGCCTATGGTGGATTATTTAACGCTAGATATAAATGGTGCTTCAGGTTCAATCAACCACATAAGTACACCTGGGAGGTACACTTTCATCGTTCCCAAAAAAATTTTTTTAAATGCTACCAAGTGAACCAATCACAGTTCTTGTGATGTGCGTCGCCACGACGTGTAGTTACATTTCTGGGGAGATGTGTGCCAGGCTACTGTGTAGGGTATGCAGCCGCACTTTACTTACAGTGTCGATTTGACGCAGAACTATAAATTAGGTGTTATACTCACTGCAGTCCTCCAGGGGGGGCTCAAAGGCACAGGCCCACAGCTGAGTGCTGAAATCTTCAGGGCTGTCCCGCTTACTGTGGCACTGCAGCACGTGGAGGGGCAGCAGGGTCACGGGCTCCTGGGAGAGATGGCACATGAGTGGGGCCCGAAAACGCCTGGCGCCGGGGACGCTCGGACAGAGTCACGTCTGTTTCGGCAAACAGAACTATAATCTGGGATCTCGGCGGACTGGCTACCTTGGGCTTGGCATCGTGCACTTGCATAAACAAGTTGTCCACCTTCTTCCCCTTAAGGGGAGTGGCCTTGCCTGGGCCGTCCAGAATTCTGAGGCTTTCTCCCCTCAGCCTTTTCCCAGTGGGGCTGCCCAACCCTCCATCACCTTCTCTAGGGCTTTCCATGGGCTTGTTGGCTTTCACGGGTGTGGTCAGCAAGCGGATTGACTTCCTGGTGCTGCCCAACCCTCCATCACCTTCTCTAGGGCTTTCCATGGGCTTGTCTGCTTTCATGGGTGTGGTCAGCAAGCGGATCGACTTCTTGGGACTGCCCAACCCTCCATCACCTTCTCTAGGGCTTTCCATGGGCTTGTTGGCTTTCACGGGTGTGGTCAGCAAGCGGATTGACTTCCTGGTGCTGCCCAACCCTCCATCACCTTCTCTAGGGCTTTCCATGGGCTTGTCCGCTTTCATGGGTGTGGTCAGCAAGCGGATCGACTTCTTGGGACTGCCCAACCCTCCATCACCTTCTCTAGGGCTTTCCATGGGCTTGTCGGCTTTCACGGGTGTGGTCAGCAAGCGGATTGACTTCCTGGGGCTGCCCAACCCTCCATCACCTTTTCGAGAGCTTTCCATGGGTTTGTCGACCTTCACAGGAGTGCCCTGCAGGCGGCTCGACTTCCTGGGGCTGTCTTCAGCGGGTGGTGTGTCGGCTCTCCGGGGTCTCTTCGGAGTGCTGCCCTCGTTTTCAACCACCCCTGTGGCCTCCTGTTTCCTCTTGGGGGTAGACAGCACACCCTGCTATAACAGGAATGAGTTCTGAGCAAAAGTCCATCCAGTATACAGCAATGTCTAATAATCTCTAAAGAAGAACAGGTTCGGTACAAGTTTGACCCCGTTGGCCCAATACCATCATAATATGGATATAACTAGGGTTGACAAGGGGGCCGAAAATTTCTGGGAACTTTCCAGAAACTTTCCATTCCATGGGAAGTTAAACTGGGAAATTTTGGAAATATTCCAAGTTGGAAATTTACCATTGGAATTATTGGGAACATGTGGGAATTAATTAAATCCCAGAATGTTGTAGCCCTAGATACAGCACATAATAAATGTACTTGTCTGCTCTATGTGTACAGTCCTTGCACATTTTGCACTACGTTATGTTCGTTTGTGCTTTAGGTTCCCTGCTGTTATATGTGCAAGAATTTCTCTGTGGGATCAATAAAAGCTATACAATGGTGGACAGAAAAATGCTCGATTATTAATGTTTCCTCTGGCTGACAATTTATACCGGCAGCTGATAGTTCTGGAAATGAACTTACGCCGACCTCATTCATGGCACTAACACCCCCGCGCTCCTCCCGTTCACTCTCAGCTAGTGAGCGCAGGTACTCTTTCGCAAGCATCTCCACCTAGGAGACAACAGGATGAGCATCCTCCTAAGACACGCTAATGGAAGGTAATCCTCATTCTTGGCACGAGCTTGTGGAAGTTCCTGCACCAAGACAGAGCTTCTCACCCTCCACTTGATGTAGTCATTGACGGAACTGGGGCCATACTTTATCTGAGCCCGTGCCGCCCGCACAAACTCGCCCTCCAGAGCTTTCAGCTTCTCTGCTGTTGGGTTATCAGGCAGGGAAAAATTTGCCTCCCACAATCCAACCACCTATATATATATAAGAAAACACCAAACATGCACACAAGTCAGCTCATGCGAAGCAAATAAGACGTAGTTAAGATTTATATACATCACCTAAACCCAAAATCCTGACCATCTGACATTGACGAAAGATGTCGATCTTGCACATTGAGGATTTAGCCAGTTGTATTATCTAAATTAAATAATAAAGCAGGAGGGAAAAACATTGTACCCGTTTCCTAAGATTTTCACTCTCGACATGGCGCAGGTGGCGTGCCGTCGAGCTGATGTCTTTGCCATCGAAGACCCTCAGCTTAGACAAGAGGAACATCAGTTTGTAGTGGTCACTGACCTAGAAGACACAAGCAGACACAAGCGCCGGTCAGACGCCAGTAACCGGCTCCGACGGCACTTAACGATGCTCCCCTAGGGGGGGGAAACGCTCTGGGCGGCTTCTCGTTCCATAAGAAAGAACGAATTTGAATGTGAATTGCAGGCCAATGAGAGGGGAAGGTGCGAGTTAACAGAGAGTCATCAGTAAGTCTGCAGGGAACAAGTGGAGAAACGGCTCCTCACTGTGAGGTAGATATTCCCTTCGAGCCGCAGCTCCTCCAGGGCACACAGGCTCTGCAGAGAGGCCACATTCTCCATGTTGTTGTCAGAGCAGTCCAGCACGCGCAGGGAAGGCAGGCGCAGACCCGAGGGCAGCCCCTCCAGGCGGTTCCCAGATAAGTCCAGCTGCTCCAGGTTACAGAGCCGGCAGAGCAGAGAGACGGGCAAGTCCTTACTGCATAAGCCAAGCTTTGACAAGCTAGAGGGACGAAAGCAGAGACAGGATACTCAGAGGGAGATGACCACGCCCGACAGCTACCAGTCTGATTTAAGCAGGAACCTTTTCATTTCAGGCTAAATAGAGAGATCTTCCCGGGTGGAAGAGCACAATGCAACAATGTCATGCTTCAGATTAGAAAACAAAATATGATTTATTCATTTTAAAACATTTTGATTGGTCTAGTTGCACAATATTAATCCACTACATAACACTCTGAAGTATAACTGAAGTAAGACCTATGGCTTGTTTTTTTAAACTAAAAAATTTTTAAAGTAAAATAGAAATATATTTTGAAAAATACAAATTCAATAACAATACAGGCAGAATACTAGTAATAATAACAACAACATATTTGCTTATTTACACACCACACACTGCACTCGTCTGAAATGAACGTTATCTCGTGTGAAGGCTCACGTCCTGTAAACGATACGTACTTCAGCGTCCTGATGTGCTCCAGTTTGTCAGTTTTTGGAGTCCCTCTCTCCAGCAGCATGTTCTCCGTTATCTTTACCATGGCTGATGTCGGGGAACAAGAGGAAGGACTGAAACCAGCACCGGAGCAACCAAACTGACTGATATTATTGCATGGGCAGCAAATAGCTATATATTTTGTTAGGGGGTGTGACCAAGCAGCGTTTTTTAGAGGTTGGATTTCAGAGGGTGTGAATCGGTGTCGTGAGAAGTGGTCAATTTACACCTTTCGCCAGGGTTTCGTTGGCTTTTCACGTGTAAATGGTTTCCTCTGTGAGAAGTGGCAGACGTGTTTTTTCTTTTTCTCTTTTGTTTTTGCAAGTTTGCTACGATGCATGTATTACTTGTGCACATGGTAATGAAATACATTAGGGGAAAACTGAATACAAATTCAGTTGTATTCATTGGGAAAACTTTAGATCCCAATAGCATTGGTTCCCAATTAGCTACTACACCACACCAAGTAAAACACCAGAAAGACACGCAATAAAAACCGGACATTTAAAACAGTTGTCCTCTAACCGGCTTATTTCTAGTATTTAATGTGTCAGAGAGTCCACTACATATTGTCTGCCACTAACTGATACCAATATAGAAAACGATCTACTTAAAATAAAGTGCATATTTCGAAAAATATAGATTAATACATTATGAATCAACATCTTGAACATATACTCACTTATAACACGTGATTTTTTTCCCCCAGGTAAAAACTTATTTCAACTTTGACCCGGATGAAAACGCAACAAAGCATCGTAACGACGCCATGTTGAGCGTGTCAACTTCTGCTGCGCTTTAGCGCCCCCCATCGGTCGGTCCCCTGCTTGTCGTGTACAGGGTCGTCGGTACTTCGGCTATATTATGCTTTAGCGTGTCATGTGTATGACAGCGGTACACAGTTTACAGAAATCATCAATTACGCATAGTTTTGATTATAGTTTTATTTTTACTATTGTCCTTTGTGCCTGGCATATCTTTTAGTGTCATGGACTCCTTCTATAAAATGTTTTAAAATGCATAAGGTTAAGGTCACATGGAGAGGCCGCCGCGCATACGTCTGCTCGCGCCGCCATCTTGAAGTATTACTGAAAATAAAATATATAAAATAAAATATATGGTATTACAAAGGAAACCAATAACAAACTGGGTTTTAACACCCAATGATTTTTTTTTACCGATGTGGTACGTAGCCGAGTATTAAAATCAAGAGTTTGCACCCCCTCAAAATTTGCTTCAGCTTCTGCGAAATCTGCTGAATGATTTTAATTCTGCCAATGGGCCTGGCTGCTTACATTCATAACTTTAGGAAATGCCTTTTCCCCCAATATTAATTTCCCCTCAGGTATTTATAGTTTATAATACAAATACAATTATTGTTTTTTTTTTTTTTTTTTTTTACAAATCGCACAACAACACATATTTCTCAGGTTTAAAAAATAACACAGTAGAGACAATTGTTTTTTATTATCGCTTAAACTATTCTAATTCAAATCTTTGGCATAATATATTTGGAGAATATAAAACACCACTGCCCAACATATTTCAGAATCACTATCAAATACTTTTCATTCCAAGGGGCCTGTTGCACATTTCCCAGAATGCTGAGTGACAAACACAATCTGCACGTCCAGAAAGTTTCCTACAACCCGCATTTCAGTTTGAGATCCTCTCTCTCTGTACTTCATAAATGAGCAACTGTCCATAATTACGTTCCAGATTCCTGGGTGAAAACTTACAAATATGGAAGCAGATATGAGAGTGTCTATGCTCTACGAAAAGTTCTTTTTGATTACCCCAAATTTTCCAGGTACAATTTTAGCAGAGGCATATCGGTTGCAATGACATGCAGAACTTCATACGGGCACTCCTTGGAAACTCCGGGCTACGTCCAGTAGCTGTTTCCCAAGGGCTTCCTGCCGTCCACCAGGGAGGAACTCCGCTGACAGCTCCCTGTACGTGCTGCACACCCGGCGCTCACAGATGTCCTTCCGGTAGATGGCGTGCTTCCACCTGTGGCGAGCCTCGTCATAAAGCACGATCAGCGCCCTGCGAGGAAGCTCCACCGACACTCGTACTTCTCCTTGCACGTTTCCCAGCTGGAGTTCTTCCAGCCGGTCGTTCCTACTCATCGTAACGACTGTGTCCGAGAGAAGACTGAGGGTGACCAGGCGTTCCCCCCACAGCCAGCTGTCATCCAGATGGGGGTCAATGGCAGACCCCCGCACTGGGTCATAGTCCAGGTTGCATTGCTCCACGGGCTGAAAGCCCAGTAACAATGATTCCTGCCTCATTTGCATCACCAGATCCCGGCTACTGGCAGGCAGGCCCCTGAATCCTCCTAAATGGACACGTTGCTTTTTGAAGTTCACTTTGGGCCCAAAGTCCTACAAAGAGAAGGCGGTGAAGAAGAATGGTTATCTTGAAAATATATAAGAAACCAAGAAATCTGAATTTTGCAATGCAGGTAGACACATTCAAGCAGTCTTGATTTGTGTAATGAACTGTAGGTCAACTATATGGTGAAGTTCTATTCACACCTGCTTCCTACGACCAGACTGCGACTCCTTCCAACAATCCTGGTCCATTCTCTTCACCAGCTCTTTCTCCTTCTCCTCCGACACGAAGTCTTTCCACAGAAAGACACCAGGGAAGGGGAACGACTCTTGAACACCACCCTCATTTCGTATAGCCTGCCGCAGGGATGGCTCATACTTGAAATAGTGTAACGTCTAGAAAATAAAAATAATAATTAAAAAAATCATTTGTTGAATCATTTGTTATTCCAAGAGATGACACCATGTTCACCTAATACCGCAAATGGCACATAATTGTAATCTGCCGCTTCCAGTTCCACGACGGCCCTGTTGATGTGCAATTTAGCGCGTACATAAGCTGGACGGCTCAAGCAAAAATGTGGCTGCATAAACTGGTAATATTGTTTTCAATTTAAGAGTCGACAGCCCAAAATGAAAGCATTATAATTTACCACAGAGTCAATAAAGCGCCAGTTACAGTTACAGGGTAATTCGCGAAACATACCGAGTGATTGCTGTCTTGTGCTCTTTCTTTACCGTTGATTTTTTCGCAGATAAGACAAGACCGGATTCCTTTACAGCCACAAATCTCGGCTGGTTTGTACTGTTCCGCTGCCATAGATCCTCACAGGACGCATGTCATAGAAGCCATGCACCGACAGCAGCTGTGCAACGCATTATTGTGTTCGACAGGAAACCCTGGCTTGCCGAACGCTGGTTCCCAAAAGACACAGCGAAAGTTAGAATAAATATTACGTTTCAAGTTTTATTATCACGTGTATTCTGAGAATACAGTGAAATTCTTGTGCTACGGTTGTGTATCTGTGTGTGTGTGTGTGTGTGTGTGTGTGTGTGGGGGGGGGGGGTCCGGATATGTGCATGGAAGAGAAGACAATCACCTGTGCAGTATAAATATTATTTAAAATAACATGAGCAGGGTTATTCAAATCACGGTCCTCGAGGTCTGAGCACTGCTGGTTTTCCAGCCTTCCTTTACCTGTGAGCCAGGTATGAAGCCTCTGACCAATCAGAATCAGTAATTATTAAACTAACTACCTGGGAGAACTGAAAACAAGGTCCAGATTTGAAGAACCCTGAACTAGAGTAATATAATAGTGCTGAAAAAGTGCAGGCAGTAGATCAGCAATACAGTACTGTGCAATACAATGGCGATATGGTGGATAGATTTGGGTCAATGGTTGTTTACAGTTTTTTTCAATCGCTAACAAGCGCTTACCCATACTTCAGATACTTTTTCTAAACTCTTAACACAGACTCACACCTACAAAACACAATTGGCCAAATGGATAATTTTCTTCTCAAAAATACATTTTGTTAAATATATACTAACTCTTCATTTCAAAATAGAACACATCTTTCTCTGCACACACTAACTTTACAAAAACACTATAAATCTGACTCAAAATGAAATTATTCTGTCAAAGAATAACACTTGTTTTCACTTCACAAGGTACATGCAGTCAATCAAAGTACACCAGGTTTCAAAATACTGGCTATTATTGACATTACAAAAACTGCATAGACTTTTATGTTTCAGTTTTACAGGTATTTGCATGCAAAACATGCAATCCACCATTTTGACACCAGAAATGTCTTGGTTGGTAACTGTATGTCCACATGTACAGTAATGTTCACATTCAAAAGCATTCCAGTAAAAAGCAAACAAGTTTTTTTTTCTTTACTGTTTACTACAGGAGGTACAGTAGAAACACGGTATGATAGAACAGAAAAAGTTTTACAGTATTGCTTACAGTGAACAAAATATCCATGAAACACACAAGAGCATTCTGAACAAAAAAACAACAGCAAAAAGCCAAGATAAAAAGGGGGGGAGGGGGGCTAAAAAAAGGCAAAAAATTTGCATCTAATCTCTGCGATCTTCAGGGTTAGGCCACATGTTTCCAAAAACATCACTCCTCAAAGTCTTGCCTTATAAACCCCACTGAGTCTAAGCCAGAATGGAATAAGCTGTGGTTGGCCCAATTTACCCAACATAAATCAGCTGTGTGTCAATTATTCAATTGTTTGTTTATTATCAGCTGAGATATATTTTTGATATTGATATTGTTTTTGAACTGATATCATTGCAGAAGCAGAGGTTTTTATACTGTATCTAAGGTTTGGAATATTGTTTTTGCTATTGTGGGATGTTGTGTGTTAACATTCGTAAATACTACAAAAACAGTCCATAATTTTGTTGGAAGGTATAGCTTGTCTGTTAAGAAAATGTAAGCATTGTGGAAATGTGTTCACTGACTGCATATTGGGTGAAAACGACATGAAATGTGTGAATGGTATGGCCACAAAAGACCGATGCTGTGCTAATTGTGTTTAGAGTTTTGAAAATGTGACAACTGTTTGGACAAACGCTTGTTAGCGACTGAAAAAAACTGTAATGACCTGACTATTTAAGTTATACAGACTGTATATGGTGATACTTCATACATTCCTGTGGGGATATTTTTCTTGCTTTGCCCCATCTTGCTCTCCATATAGGTAAGACCAGAGCTGGGGGTCACAGTGAAAGGGCAGCCATCTACAGTATCCATTGAGATGTGGGTTATGGGCCTTGTTCTGTGACTATTCTGCCAAGGCTGGGCTCAAACTGGTGACCTTCTTATCACAGACGCTTAGCCTGCTAAGCCACAGTCCACCACCACACACTTTTGATTTGAGAGTTTATGAAATGATGTAATTAAATCATTATACTTGATTGATCCCCATGGAGACATTCTCTTTTCCCCCACCCCATCTCACTCTCCATATGTGGGACCAAGCTTGGCAGCATAGGGCAGCCACCCATAGTGACGCCCAGGGAGCTGGGGGTTAAGGGCCTTGCTCAAGGACCCACAGACGGGCAGAGCCTGGGCTCGAACCGGCGACCTTCTGATCACAGGAACAGAGGCTTAGCCCAGTATTGGCTTTGCTTTTAAGTATCTCCAATAACAATACATGAGAAAGAGAATTCTTACACTTTTTTATTATTTGAATCATCAGTAATATACAATCGCAGAAGTTTTCAACAAAGACATTTTACAATTTTCTTCAATTGTACAAAGAAAATTGTACAATTGTTCCAGAGAGAATAACACATTCAAAGAGCACCTTGAACATCATAACATTAGCAAAGTGCTTCATTTGGTCTGGAATATTCAACCAATAATGATTTTACTGAAGGGATACTGAGTCACGGGGAAAGCTTATCAAAAATAAAGTAAAACATTGTTGAGCTGGCTGTGAATTCTTCTCAGTTTGCACGTTTTTTTTCCCGCAGCCAAAACAGGTTTCTCCTCACGAAATATTCAGAGCATAACCCAACACATGGACAAATAGCCCATTTTGTTATGATTTAGAAACATACAAAGGAAAACTGCAGCCGAATCCTCAATAAATAATCAATGTCAAGGCCTCCATTAGAGAAAGAACAGTGACGACACTGGTCACTCAATACCCTCCTGTTTATCCTTGATGGCCACCTGAAAAGGCGAGAAGGTAAAACATTATTACAAAAATTGCACAGACATCGTACTCATGGTCTTCAGCATATAACACAAATCAAACCACCTGCAGGGTTGCTGACTTTGGTCAGCTGGTTGGAGTGAGATTTTCAATTCGAGACAAGTCAGCACACGCATTTACATGTACGGAACAGTTTTATTACCTTGTAGTCTGCAGGGTTTGCCAACTACCCCAACGCTTCTGATGTAGCTCATTTTAGGTTTATAATGGAATTATATAAATTTGCCATATGATTTCTTGCACGAGCGTGCGAGTCTGAAAGCGCGAGTGTCTAGATGCGTGAGAGCCGGCAACCTTGCACATGTGATGTGAAAGGTAACCAGTAATATGGCTGGTTCTTATTTCCACTGGTATAATGCTGATCATGCGAACAGCTGGTAATACTTTTCCAGACTGCAGACCCATCTTGCAGCACACTCACCCTGAACCTCTCCTCCAGCAAGGACAGCTCACTGATGAGATCCGTGATGGCGTTGGTGAAGGCTTCCTGCGGGCTGTAATCTGGGGTGGTCTGGACGCGGATGACAATCTTGTGTTCCAGGGGATGGGGGACTTTGTACCCTGCAAAGAGCACCTGAGGGTCCTTCAGCAGCTGCCTAAAATGCAAGGGGGCAGGGGGGGGGGGGGCGGTTAGAGGTGAATGAGATTTTGATTGGATGATAAACACCAGTCTGAGTTTAATCATTTTTCACGTAACATATACATTGCGTTATCTTTCTTTATGAACTCACGATCGGATGATGTTGCCAAGTGTGTGGTCTTCTTTGTTCAACGTGAAAAGGCAGGCATTGGGCACCTTGGTGTCCTTTACTATAGTAATTCTATAGGTGGATACAATTATACAATAAGAATTACAACTCGCATGGTTTTAACTGCGAAGTCAGCTCAGTATCAACTGAACACCATTCATACTCTCAAAACGAACTGCAGCAACGCGCCAATAAGTAAAGAAAAAGTAATGCAGCAAAAGATAAAAAAAATACCAGAATCAGTTGGGATTTTTTTTAACAGGGAGATATTTATATATGTAAACATTCAAACGTGAAACATTAAAAATTGGTTGCATTTCTTCTTAGAGCACCACGCTACCATAGCCGGGTCGACTTATACAGTGAAACTTTTACATACATCCACACACAAAGACGTGGTAACAATACTTACTTTTTCTCTCCCTCAAACAGCAAAAATGACTCAAAAGCTGGTGGTGCGTTCATGTTTTATCGGTTTATTTTGTAACCAGCTAGCAGACAAGCCGCTTACGAGCGCCTACTTTAAATAAAGTAAAATGGCCGCCAAAACAATGCGTTAGATCTTCCGGTTTCCACTAGAGGGCAGTACTTTCAGAAAAATATCCACTTCTCTTAGTGAATTATATTATTTAATTGATGTTTGATTCATTATTAGGCTAAGCAAAAATATGACGCTTAATAAAAAGAAAATATCTGTGGATAACATCTATGCAGACATGTTAAACATTGCTTGTCAATGGAATTTTGTTATGAAACTAATAAATTTGCAATATTTTTACTCAATTAAGCAAACGTCCCAAGATTTTCTGGGAGCATTGAATGTTAAGGGGTCTATGCACATGCCGAGAAAGTACTAGGTTTGCATCCAATGATCACAGTCTTACAGACGCAGTATGTTCGTTTATCATTATGTTGTTTTACCACTCTCAGTGGAGGCGGGCACAATTCTCTCCCTCTCCCTCCCCTTATCTTCCCTGCTTTGCTTCTCTCGTCTCGTCCAGTCTACTGTCTTACTGTCTATATTTGAGAGACTTTCTCAGCCCTGCTCTTCAAAACTAAGAAAATCATGGATTTGATCAACTGGTCTCTCAACGCAACTGACAGCATCTTCTCAACGAGAAGCGCAGGTTCGGGGGAAACTGACTGTCCTGCAGGAACGTACGCAGCTGGCTACAGGATGGACGGATGGGAGAAGTGGAGGGTCGTGTGTCTGGCGGCTCTTTCCATGGAGGACATAGAAGACATTTACCTATTCGGAACCATGATTACAGGTCTGATGGTGATTGGATTAGGCATTGCCCTGACTTATCGGAAATTGAAGAAAACGGTGACAGCCGCTCAAAGCCCCACTAGGCTGGCCGGGATGATTGACGGACTTGGCAGAGCTGTTGGCGCCCAGACTATGGCTATAGATTGCAAACTGGATAACATCACTGTGTCTAATGACCGCAGATTTGATTACATCACCGTGACTATGGACCGCAGATTGGATAACATCACGGAGGAGCTCACGGCTCTGCAAAGGATTTTGGATGGCCGAGACCAGCATGGACATTAGAGGAGCTGAGAAATTACAGTTTCTCGCCTGAAAACCCAAACAACCCCATTCTATCTGCTTTTGGCTCCCCCCTAATCAGCACGGGCCTTGGCCAAGGCCGCTGCTGAGCTCAACAACTCCCCCTGAAGAACAAGGCAGTGAGACTCTCTTGCATTCCTCTCCCCCAACCACAAGGACTCCCTCCCCCCATCCCACGCCTTCGCCGCTTCATACCCCCAGCATGAACAGGCGGGTCTGTGACCAGCACCTCTATGGCTGCAGGACCGGATGGCTGTTTGTCTATGCTGGACTACCTCCTCCTCCCCATTCCCCACCCCTGTTGCAAGTCACGACTTTTGATGTTGTTAAGTGTAGTGACCATGTGCTGAGGTGTTTTTTTCTGTTCCTACAATGTCCTCCCTATTGGAGTACAGTCTGGGGGCTCTTTTTTTTTATTCTCCTCCTCTCTCCTCATGTAATCCTGTTTTCTCTATTCTTCCTATATCCCATGTCTTCCTGACCTGTCTACCCCCTGTAATGTGATGTTTGTATATTTATGGTCAGGTTGATGGCCTGCCTTTCGCTGGTACTTGTGACTAGTGACATGGTGCATTGCAACAGCAATAAAGGGTTTTCATCATCATCATCATCATCAGAACTTTTAAACAATACAAAATAAACTAAAAATGTGATCAAAAAGTTATCTAATAAATTTTGATAAATAGTAGCATATGGAAAATATACATAACATGTAAATGAAATACATCAAATTGGCTTGTCACTCCAAGTAATATTACTGCTTATTTATTTGTAATGTTCCCGTGAAAATACATACGGATTGACAGATTGTTCCTTACCCACGTCTTACCTCTAGCAGAAGTGAAATTTTGGCAGCACACTCTCAGAAAAAGGGTAAACATTATACCAGTCACTGGGACTGCACTCTCAAGGGTGTACCGGCCATTGATGGTACATTAACGCTGTTTGTACCTTTGAGATGTTCCTCAGTGTCCAGTTCTGTACCTTAAATGGTACAATTACCTACAGCTAAGGGTACATTTGACAGACCCTTGAGGGTGCAGTCCCAGTGACAAGCAAAGGTACAAATTTTACCCATTTTTTTCCTGAGAGTGTAGTTCGGTAAGCGAATTAAGTCAAGATACAAAAAGATGGGACAGAAATCAAAATGTCATATGGGAATATCTTATCCACTTGAGAAATAAATGCCCGGTCAGAGCTACTGATGAAAATTAACATTAAAGCTGATGAAAAAGCAATACGGTACTTTTTTTAATGCAAAACCGACCTTTTATTAAATCGTTCACTTTGAATATTTTGCTCATTATTGGGATATTAAGAAACAAGGAGAGCTACCCTGGGTGCCATGAAGGCCTATATTTACATTTGCATAAATGTAATCAATTATAATAATGTCTGAGGTCCATTTAGATATGTAGTGCGCATTGCATAGTGTTTATCCATTTCTTTGTTCCTGCTTTTATGTAATACTTCTGTGCTAGCATTTCTATATTTTCAAAACATTCTAGGAGCTTCCATTAAAAGTAACAACATCGTTTTCTTTTAGTTACATGATTTTGTGACTTCCTCTTTCAAGTTCCTACTTCAGGGATGGATTATTCATCTACATCTCAACATTTGGAATAAATCATATGACCGGCTTGGACTTAAAAGTTCACAAAGATGAATAATGACTGCAGAGATGGAATCTGGTTTATTTTTAAGCTGCTTCCCCAAATAATAGATTACGAAGTATCGAAGTATGTTTCCTCTGTGCTGTGTCCAAAAATAATTTTTAAATTAGGTTTTACAGGATATTGGTCTCTGTTTTTAAACATATACTGTTTTAAACAGTGGTCAAGTAAACGATGACATGATGGTACAGCAGGTGGCACTGTTGCTTAGTACTGAGTGAAGCCCAGTATGTGGGAAATTTGTATGGCCTTTGCTGTGAGGGTTAGGAAGCACTGCTAACGAGTCATTGAGTGTTTCCCATAACAGCCCTCCTTTCTGCCCTGCCTACAGCTATCATGAAATGCATTAAAAGTGTGAGTCATAGTATTTCCATAACTGAAGGAGAAAATCTTCTAACTGGAAATCAGACCTCAACCTGTGCTTGCACCAGGAAGTCGATGTGTGTGTCATCCAGGCCCATGACGTGCAAATCCCGCGCACAATTCTTTTTTAAAAAAAAAAAAAAACATGAAAAAGACTTTATGAAAATGACTCAGTGGTGAAACATTATGTCATTTACATGGCAGTTAGACCTTGTTGAAATTACCAAAGCTAACCTTGCAGATATGAGACTCTGACTGGTGCATTAATCCACAAATGCTTAGCCAAACTTCAGGAATATAATACTGTACACCCATGTTATTTATGTGTGTAACATTTTTATTGAAACATTTCTTTTCCTTGTAAACATGAAATATGCTTCCAGCAATGTACAAATCCTTCTACAAGGGTTTCTTCCCCATGATATCTAAATGTGTCTTTTCAAAATTCAACCCAGGAATGATTATGACATTTAATTGTTTGGTATTATTGATAAATGATAGATAAACAACAACTAGACAACTACAAATGTAAAAAAAACCCATAATATTTCAACTCCATTGTTCTTGGTAAAGAACAACGTTAAAATTGATCCCCTTAAAATTGAGCCGGGGTGGATCCAGTGGTCGTGGTGCATGTTGGCACCAATGACATAGGAAAGGGCAGAAGGGCTGTTCTGCAAGATAAATTTATAGAAGTCGCGGATAAGCTTAGAAGCAGAACATCCACGGTGGTATTCTCTGGAATACTTCCCGTGCCACGTGCAAGTCAGGCAAAATTAGCTGAGATAAGGGGATTAAATGCGTGGCTAAAATGGTGGTGTAGGAAAGAGGGGTTCAGGTTTATGGGGCACTGGAAGACCTTCTGGAACAGGTGGGACCTGTTCAAGCCGGACGGGTTGCATCTGAACCATAGGGGAACCAGTGTATTGGGGAGGCGTATGTGCAGAATAGTTGAGGAATGTTTAAACTAGGGACTGGGGGGGCAGGGAGGTCAGTTAAGAATTTATGTGGGGAGAGACGGAAAGCCCAAATAAATATTAAAAGTAGACACTGTAAAAGGCCTACCATTAGTGGTCTGTATTTGAATGCTAGGAGTATTAGAAACAAAATTAATGACTTAGAGGCTTTAATTTCTTCAGACAATTACGACATTATAGGAATAACTGAAACATGGATGAGTGACAATGATGGTGATGAATATAATATGGATGGTTATACGTTGTTCCGTAGAGACCGGATAGGCAAGAAGGGAGGTGGTGTTGCAGTATACGTAAAAGAAAACTTGCAGGCAAGGGATCTCACTGATAAAAATAAAAATTCAGAAGCTGTATGGATCAAACTTGATGCTAAAGATTCAAATGGCCTAATTGTCGGGGTTTGTTATAGGGCACCTAATGTAGCTGTAGAGGAAAGCAGAATATTATATGATGATATCAGGATTATGAGTAATAAAAATGATGTGGTGGTTATGGGTGATTTTAATTTACCTGGGATACAGTGGGACACAGTCTCTGGCTCTTCTGTAAATGAACTTGAGATGGTGGAATTAGTACAGGATTGTTTTTTTACTCAGTTTGTTAATACTCCTACCAGGGGAGAAGCCCTTCTTGATCTCGTTTTTTGTAATAACCAGGATAGGATTGGAAAATTAGAGGTTTTAGACCCATTGTACGGTAGTGATCATAACATGGTTAAATTCGAGGTTAATTTTAGTGTCCGAAGAGCAAAGTCTAAATTAAAAGTATACAATGTTAGGAAGGCTAACTTTAATGGTATGAGACGGAAATTAGAAACTGTAAACTGGACAGAGTTAAATAGCAAAACAGTTGAAGAGGCATGGGAATTTTTCAAAAGCACATTGTTGCAAGTGCAAGAGGACTTCATACCTGTTTCCAGCAAAACTAAATCTAGGAAACGGCAACCAAGGTGGTTTACTAAGGAAATTAAGAATAAAGTCAGGAGGAAAAGGGCTCTGTTCCACAACTGGAAAATAACTAATGATTTCAAAATCAAGCAGGAGTATCTAAGTCTACAGGCAGAGTTAAAAAATGACATTAGGCTATCAAAGAGGGATGTAGAAAGAAAAATTGCATTGGAGGCTAAGCATGACAGTAAAGGTTTCTTCCAATATTTTAACTCCAAGAGAGCACTAAAAGCTGAAATCACTAATTTGCAGGATAGTAAGGGCCTTATAATTGATAACGAAATTGATATGGTAAACGAGTTTAATGATTATTTTTCAAGGGTGTTCACAATAGAGAACACAAGTAACTTACCACCAATTAATACGAATACAGCATCGTCTATGACCAATATATGTATAACTGAGGTTGATGTGATACTAAGCCTAGCTAAACTCAAAATAAATAAATCGCAGGGGCCTGATGGCATCTTACCTTTAGTCTTGAAAGAGATGAGGGATATTATTAGCCAACCTTTGACTTTAATATTCCAGAAATCGTTATCTGCGGGTGTGGTACCATCAGATTGGAAGCATGCTAATATAACACCCATATTCAAAAAAGGGGATAGAAGTAATCCAGCAAACTATAGGCCAATCAGTTTAGCTAGCATTACTGGAAAAATAATGGAAGCTATAATTCAAGTGAAAATGGTAGATTACCTAGATGCAAATAACATTATAAAGGATAGCCAACATGGATTTAGGAGAGGTAGATCCTGCTTAACGAATCTGCTTGAGTTCTTTGAGGAAGCTACAAGTGAAATTGATCACAAAAAGGCCTATGATGTGATTTACTTAGATTTCCAGAAAGCCTTTGATGTTGTCCCCCACAAACGGCTCTTGTTAAAGCTTAAAGCTGCAGGAATTTTAGGAACTGTGGCAGCTTGGATCAAAAACTGGCTAACTGATAGGAAGCAGCGAGTAGTTATTAGAGGCACTATGTCACAGTGGGCATCCGTTTATAGTGGGGTACCGCAGGGTTCAATTTTAGGACCACTATTGTTTCTAATTTACATTAATGATATTGACACGAATACATACAGTAAACTGGTTAAATTTGCAGACGACACTAAGGTGGGCGGGGTAGCAGATACTAATCTAGCAGCAGAGAGGCTTCAACGGGATCTGGATTTAATTAGCGAATGGGCTGATACTTGGCAGATGAAATTTAACACAGATAAATGTAAGGTAATCCATGCAGGGAGCAGAAATATACAGTACAGATATTTTATGGGTTCCACTGAAATAAAGGTAGCTGATTACGAGAAAGATCTCGGTATGTATGTTGATGCTTCCATGTCCCACTCTCGCCAATGTGGGGAAGCAATAAAAAAGGCGAACAGAATGTTGGGTTATATCTCTAGATGTGTGGAGTTTAAGTCAAGGGAGGTGATGTTACACTTATATAATTCCTTGGTAAGACCCCACCTAGAATACTGTGTGCAGGTTTGGTCACCATACCTCAAGAAGGACATTGCTGCCTTAGAAAAGGTGCAACGAAGAGCTACGAGAATGATTCCTGGTCTTAGAGGAATGTCTTATGAGGAGAGGTTAGCAGAACTGAATCTGTTCAGCCTTGAGCAAAGGAGACTAAGGGGGGATATGATTCAGGTCTATAAGATTCTAACGGGTCTGGATGCTGTTCAGCCAAATGACTATTTCAATATTAGTCTAAATACTAGAACTCGTGGCCATAAGTGGAAATTAGCGGGAGAACATTTTAAAACAAATTTGAGGAAGCATTTCTTTACACAGCGTGTAGTCAGAGTATGGAATAGTCTTCCTGCTATTGTAGTGGAAGCTAAAACCATGGGTTCCTTTAAATCAGAGCTAGATAAGATTTTAACAACTCTGAGCTATTAGCTAAGTTCTCCCCAAACGAGCTTGATGGGCCGAATGGCCTCCTCTCGTTTGTAAATTTCTTATGTTCTTATGTTCTTAAAATGTAGGTTGTTCATCTTTTGAGTGATACAAAAATGTTTATAGGCTTGATATTGGACCCAATTTTTTCTCCGTATTAAAAAAGTATAGGGTGCCAATTAATTTGAATAAACTTTCATATTTTCATATTTCACATTGTAGTAATAGACTGTTCTTTTCCCCTGTGTCTCGTTACTTTACCTTTGAGTAGAATAATAAACATGGATTACCTTAGGGAGTTATAGGCTTTTGGTAAAAATACCAGCTGCATGCTAAGACTGTGCTCCTTCGTTACTGTTGCACGACACCAGATTACACATGGTCTGACTCACTGATTAAGTCCATGACTTAAGGCCACAACTTAAGAATTTCGGAAACATTCCTTCATCACACCTTCACCAGTAAACTGGCAGTTAAGAAGCTGTTTTATTCATTGCAAGATGAAATTTGGACTTCATGACACAAAAAGAATAAACACATTTTAGCACAAAAAACTAACATCATGCAACTCAGACCACAACGAGGTCCCCACGAAGCTTAAATTGGCTACTTATTCTCTAGCTCCCTATTCGCAGAATCCCTGCCACCTTAAACAGATGTTTCAATAGAATCCCAGTTGATGTCATATTGCTGGTCAGTCAATGCCTCTGTTAAAACGTTCAAAAACAGGCGATACACCAACTGTTACACTCACTATATCCTTAGTTTGAAGGTGTTTTGGTAACACTTTACTTGATGGGGCAGAATAAATATAGCATTGTGATATTACTAATATGTTAATTAACCACAAGCAGAGTCCTAGTTACGGAAATCCAGAGATGACACACATCTTCATTACTGAGAATAATGATGATGAGGCTCCTCTCTAGACATCCGGACTTAGTTACATACTGATCTCATCAGAATCATGATGCATCGTTTACCTCATGCGGTTACTGCATTTGTTACTTTATCTGTTAATTTTGTAAACCTTTGTGACTCAATGAATTGATGAATATCAAGTGAAATACTGATCTCATGATTATTCATCATTAATGCATCGTGATGCATCTTGTATTCCAAGTAGCAACTATATTTGTTCTTGATTTGTACTTCAGTAGTAACTGTTTAGTTTTCAAAAAGAACATTGTCTGAACTTGGAGTTTTTAAACCATGGACTACTGTAGACATATGAATGTTCTCCCGTACTGACATTGATGAGATATGTTGCTGTCAATATGGCAGCACATTCATTATATCTACAGTAGTCTGTAGTGTAAAAGCTCCAAGTTCAGAGGGCATTGTATTAGAAACTATACACCTTCTATTTCAGCAAACACGGGTCCTGCAAATAAGCAGCCAACTTCATCATAGTGAATTCCCCGCTTGTCTTTCTCATTTCCCTATACTTTAGTGCTGTCGATTCAGGTGTAAAAGAAAACAGGTGCTGTGCTGGAAATAACAAACTCAACGAATGTACAATGGCGCTTATAACAGTGGTTCTCAAATGTCCCCTCTAGTGGACCGCGAAGGTATTACCGCACATATCCGAGACCGAAACAAATTAAAAAGAACTAATCCAGCGATGTGCTTCATTGAAACAGACTGGACAGCAAATACAATTCATATTGTGGCCATATACTTACCTGGCAGGGGAGAGACCATGATCACGAGGGTGGTTCACTCAGGGTGAGACTCAGCCTATTATCCATCCATCCATCTATCTATCTATCTATGTATCTATCAATCTAATCTAATCACTGCTCATGAAAACCGCATCAACCGAATAGTGAAAGATACCTCATATTTCTATGGTTCTTTCCTTACCAGTAAGCACAGAGTTCTGGTCTTACGCCTTATTGGCGAATTTCTACCTTTTAATACTGTATATTGAAATATATAATTTATATAAACGTCATTTGTGTGAGTTTGATCACAATAAAACATTTTAAATTAATGGCTTTGTTAGTTTTCTTTCAAAAAAAAAAAAAAACAGATGTGCAAAATTTCCCCTTTTTGCATAGGTTTCCTTATTTTGGGTTGATAGTGGTTGAGTGGGCGGCACATGTTTGTGGAACTCCCAGCCTTACACAAGGAACTTCACCGCCCCTATAAAACGGTCTCCTTCTTCATCTGGTTAACTTACCATCACAACATCAAATTCTTCCAGCATGGAGGAGCCATATATACTTCATATGGAGATACTGGGCTTTGAAAGGAGATTCTTTCCGAGCCAACATTACGTAAGTTTGGAGACAAATGTAAAGTTACAGATATTATCGGCTGTGATTTTGGGAAACCTTACTTTTCTCTGACCAGCTTGATAAATATATGCATTTATTAAACGTTTAAGAACTGCAATATGCCTCTTAGGTTTGTTCGATTTGCAGGTGTACATGTTCTTAGTGAAATGGAGTGATCTGTCAGAGAAACTGGTCTACAGGAAATATCCAGAAATGTACACGTTACACGTGAGTAACTGCATGCTGCCTTTCCATACGAATCTCCCGCTGAAACTTACTCGTTTCCCTTCATAGTTTGCCACTTCCCAAAGGTCAAGTCAGTCACGATGGTTTATTTATAATAAACAAAATTGTGCAACAGGAAATGAATACTTATTCTGGCACGCAAGGAGGATTTTGAAGGCAATTCAACTCTCCCTGGTTACAATATTATTGTTGCACAAATGGCCCTAAACAATAAATGAAAATAGTTCAATGCTTTATTGCAATCTGGGCTGTGTATCCCCTGTGTGCCTTGGGCAGGGCAGCAGTACACTGACTGGCCATAATGTCTGTCTGTTTTAGAAAACCCTGAAGGAAATGTTTCCCATAGAGGCTGGAGACATTGATGCCGAAGACAGGATCATACCGTCTCTGCCTGGTAAAGATGTGCCTCACTGTCCCGTTCTGAAGACAATTTTCAGGGATCACGTTTCGTAAAGTGCAATTTTAATAAAGATGTACTTTTGCGAACCACATTCAATGTCAAAATATATCTGTGAAAAGCATTATGCAGAGCTGCTAGATAGGTGCTTATCTCATGTAAAAAGAAAAAGAGAAGAATTAGTTGTTAGTTTGGTCGTGGTATTTTGGCGGAGGAAACACCTGTTCTCGCTAAACTTCATTAACAGGACATAAAAATAAGTTTCTGGTTTCGTTACTAGTGATGAAGGCTTCTTTGTCAAGAAAGGGGGGAAATCCACTCTGAAATATTGATGCACTTTAGAAAGCGGAGCTGAAAAATCGTAACATCTTAATCTGTTTTCGTTAAATATGTATATACCACTTCATAAAGCCGAAAACAAAGCATCTAGCAACTGTAGCTACGAGTCTGGTGTAAGAGGCCCGGCTGGACGATGTATGAACACATGGGTGAATATAGTAACATGCAGGCACATTTAAGGCCTGTTAGCTTTAACTTAAGCCGGCATGAAAAAAAAAAAACTAATTTTCAGTAATTTGAACGGAAAAGCATTTCGCAAGATTTCCTGGCATTTGAAGTAGACAACTGCAGTCTCAAAGGAAGATGGACATCACTGCTTTGCATTTAAATAAACGAGAAAGGAAGTTTTTCTTCAAAAGCTACTGAATTTCATTGTTGCATCATAATTTTATATCGTAACACTTTCTCATGTTTTAAGAATGCTGTTATACTGAGACTTACTATACCAGCTATGGTGCTTATAGGCCCATTGACAGGAAGTTAATATGCAGATTATCTCTGTACAGATAAACTTAAGCAAAGCCGTGACATGCCAGTGTATAAATCATTTTAGACCTATTTAACTATAGCATTTAAACCAGTTGGAATGTTTTCAGTTAAACTGAATTTGCATAGCCTAAATGTGTTTGCTGCAAACATCTCCATCCCTGTATCGTAGCACCAAAATGGTTCGACAACCAGAAAAGTACAGAGAGCCGGCAGGGCACGCTAGCCGAGTACTGTCAGGCCGTCATCAACCTGCCGCCCAAGATCTCCCGCTGTCAGCTGCTGTATGACTTCTTTCACGTTAGACCTGACGATGAAGTCCCGCCCTCTGCACACCCGTAAGGATACACCAGCCGTCAAATATGCACAAAAAAATAAAAACGATTATCAAA
Source organism: Paramormyrops kingsleyae (assembly GCF_048594095.1). NCBI lineage: Eukaryota > Metazoa > Chordata > Actinopteri > Osteoglossiformes > Mormyridae > Paramormyrops > Paramormyrops kingsleyae. Next base: position 7,254,900 of record NC_132814.1, on the reverse strand, counting down.
TATAAATCGGTAGTCCCATTTTACTTTGTTTCAAGTCTTTCTGGAAAAAAAAAATAATGTAGTGTCACTTTAAATTTTCTTTCTTTTAGGATTAAAAGAAATGAAACATACCTGATGCAACGGGGCAGGTCAAGATCCAACACATCTGGTAGCGTCCTGCTCCTGTGTATTCAGTCCGAGTCCTATGTAGTCAGAGCATATGTCCTTTTAAAAACTTTTAAAAACTTCAATACTGCTTGCAGAGATTACCGGCCCCATCATCCTGGAGACATACCGGGCAATAGCAGATTACAGCAAGAGCTCGAGGTATGAGCTCAGCCTAACTGTTGGAGACCTGATGGACATCGTGGAGAAAAATCCCAATGGTGAGGTTACAAAAAATGTCTTAGATGCACCTTAAGGTTTCGGAGGTAATAACTTGCTTTTCTCAAGCCTTAATGGGATGATAAATCAAAAGGAAGTAAATAAGATTGTTGAAAAACATATGTTGTACATAGTCTGTACAGTGTATATAACACGTTTTTTGGTCAACCTTTATGGATATTTTTCTGACATCGTTGTTTGGCTCAGATTCAGTTTTCTCCTCAGATTCTCATTATATTACTGTAACTTGAGGTGATATGTCCGCCATGCCCAACTATTAAATAATGATAATAATAAAGCAGAATAAAAATGAATCAAAGGGTGTTTCTTCCTAAATAATTATATGTCCTGAAGGAGGCACACCTGAGAGAGCTTTACCTGAGAAAGGTCAGGAAGAGTTTATAGTTTTGGCTGACAATTTCAGTGGAACATCTAAAATAGGAATCTTGGAAGGTTGGATATCTCGATATTGAATGTGCCTTAAATCAGTGACCTTTGACGGTATGAGTCATTAATCACCATGCTGCAGGTGGTTCTGTGGCATTGTCTTCTCCTGTCTGTGATCACATACTTCAGCCGGCCTGTGTATCTCCTGGCAGGGTGGTGGTTCTGTCAGTGTGAGTCCCGTCGTGGCTGGATCCCCGCGTCCTACCTGGAGCCCATGGAGGGGCCCGATGAGGGGGAGGAGCCAGACCCCAACTATGAGGGTCAGCCACAATGACACCGACTGTTTACCAAAATGCGAGATCCACACTGTGTTTCATTTGCAGATGACACCTTCGAGCACTAGAGTGCATTCGTTTAAACAGCATGTGTGTCTCCACAGGAGAACTGTACGTAACCATTAAGGGCTATACTGCTACTGAAGATGACGAGTTGACTCTTGAATCAGGAGAGATAATTGAGGTCATCCACAAGTTGCTGGATGGCTGGTGGGTGGTCAGGTATGTCAGTTATAAAAACATATTTTTTCACAGCTGTACGTGCTTGAGACTCATGATGTGGATGACTGATGTGGATGACTGCGGATGGTTTGGCTACTGAACTGTCATAACTCATTCTGACGGTTTTCAGAAGCTGTCTTTGGGTTGCTGGCTTTTTTGTTTCGCTTTCGGCCTGAAGAGCACGGCTTTGTGCCTGCAGTCTGCTAAGTGATGCAATTAAGCCTTTGAAAATTGAGCAATTGAACCAAGTTCCTCATGGTATTTCCAAACGGTGCACAGGGGTAACATTGTCTACGTGATTGTCGTGCATCGTTGACAGGAAAGGAGAGGAGACGGGACATTACCCTTCAATGTTCCTGCGCAAAAGTGGACTGAAGAAAGAGTCTTACACTAACGGGAATGAAACTATGAGGGGTACACCACCCCCCAGGAGGTATTCACCACGCCAATGTCCATTATTCTGCTACAATGTGATAGTTCACTACCGAAATGCCAACTTAGGTACATATTTAAAGAACGGAATTGAAATAGAACACTTTTCATAAATTATATCATAACTTAGGGTGGCACTATATGTGACTGAGTTGTTTAGGAAAGGCTCAACACCCCCACGATCTTGTCCATGATAAGTGGATGGATGGATCAATGAATAGATAGATGGATGGATGGAGATATTTTGTTTTAAGCCTCACAGGCAATGTTTGTCTCCTGGTCCACAGATCAACAATTCGCAATGCCCAAAGCATCCATGCCAGAGGGCGCAATCGCATCACCCAGGACGTCTACAGGAGGAACAGCCGGCGCTACCTTCAGCAACGTGGCCCACGCTCTGTGCTGGCCCAGGAAGCAGCCAGCAGCTCAGCCATTTCAGAGACGATCAGTGAGAAGTCTGAAGGTAACCCTGGGCACCTTTTCCAGGGAGCAGCTGGCGCACATTTGGAGCGTGATCAAGCAAACTTCTGATGACTCTGGTTCTTTTCAGAGAGCGATCCAAGCCCCATTCCAGAGCCAAAGGGACAGATCCCAGCCATTCCACCCCGTCCCAGTCCAGAACTCATCCTGGAGCGCTGTACATCAGGCACTTGCAAGAAGGTCGTCATCCAGAGCACCGGCTAAGAGAGCAGTGTGTCCCCTGCTAACAGAATCGTCGTAAAGGACACTGCAGAGTTGCCTATGAACTTTCACGTTTGTTAGTGTGCTTGTTTACTGGATTAGCTGCAGTAATACTATGTAAACTATGGTTATTATTAATACATGCTTTCTGGCTTTATTTTTAAGTATTATATGCTGTTAAATGGGTAGTGTTTTATATGAAATGTTATCTTTTATATGAAATTGTTATATATGCTACTATTCCTGTTAAATGATCTGAGTAATCACTTATATCTTAAGCATTGTTTTGTGTTTTTCTTAACAGGATATACTTGTGTATATCGGGGTTGTAAATTAAATACATCTTGCATTATTTTATATGTTGTAGGAGCTAATTGTCTATATGGAAGATACAATCCATTTTATTATAAAATTCACTCTGTGCACGCATTCCCTTCCCTATACAAGAATAACCATGTATGTGAACCTACAAATTCAGTAAAAAGCAGTTTCACTGGACATAAAATAAGTTTCGAATATATATATATATTTAATTTTGCTATAACGTATCGCTGCGTAAAGCTTGGGAAATGAGTTCAAAAGATATTTTTATTAAGCGTCTTTCTGAATACACATATTCACATAATTGCTAAATATAGAGAAGTACAATATTTTCGGAATATTGCAATACACTACGTTTCCCAAGAAAACTATAACCGGAAATTACGTATTTAATATGCCGCGTAAGGTTAGAGGTCAGAGTTCACCTAAAGGTTAGTCTCATGGCGCCCGACATTGTCAAACATGGTAATGCCTTTTTCAACTACACAATGCTTTGACATTGTATATGTATTATTATAACCAAGTACTCTACCTACTCTGTTTATGTCAAGAAACCATGAAGAATTTCAGCTATCTGTGAAGTTTGTTATACCTGGATTTAGTGTGTAAAACATAATTCTGAGCGTTAACTGCTTTACTCGGTAAGTACTTTATAATACACCGATTTCATTTACTTTGCGGTTATTACTCCAAATGAGTCATAATATAACCAGACATTGTTATGAATATTTGAAGATTACTATCTGTGATTCGCTAGCTTAACATTTCATAAAACATTGATAGTGCGCATAGCGGATTAATACAGTTCATAGACGTCGACCGTTAAACTATAGTATTATAAGTCTGACTGAGTTGACCAGGTGTGTATCATTGTGGCTTATCGAAAGATTTTAATTTTGTTTTCTTGGAACCTCAACCTCGGTTGTTCTAACTGGCAAACTAATGTACGTGTGTATATATATATATATATATATATATATATATATGTCTTTTTCATGCACTTTTGCAGGCTATCTATTCAATGGCCTTGGTCCATCTTCGAAAACTAGGTCTGCTTCATCTTGTAAATCGTGCATGTGCGTCTCGCAGCCTGGCATCAAAGGCCCAAACGAAGGAATCTGAATTGGGACCAATATTCCAGTATGTGGGACAGCACAGAAAGCCCAAAGACAAAGTCTTCGTCTGGGGATTCAGCTACACGGGGGCTCTTGGCATTCCTAGCTTTGTGATTCCGGACAGTGGGAGAAAAAAACGCCGGAAATATCAGTTTACCCCATATCGGCTTGACACCGCAGAGCAGGTACTGCACTGTAGATGCCGCCTAAAGTATCATATGGTGGCGAGATATGCTGCCTAATATCAAAGTCTATAAAATAGACTGACACCATGCTTAACACATCACAGCATTTCTTATGTCTTGTGTCCTGTTTGCCCACAGATTTCATCAGCAGCCTGTGGTTATGGGTTCACGCTGCTGTCCTCTAGAACTCGAGACATTACCAAATTGTGGGGAATGGGCCTCAATAAGGACTCCCAGTTGGGTTTCCAGTGTTCCCGCCATGACCGGGGTCAGCATCCCTTCCTTTCTTCTTAACCGTCTACGGCTCCTCCGCTGTCAGTTACAGGCAGTCCCCGGGCTAAGAATGTCCAACCTACAGACAATTTCTACTCACTAACTGACTGCCATAAAGTATATTATACTAAAAATTCAGGTTAAATATAATGGTTCATAATAACGAACACACGCATGACTTTGTGGTGCTCATGAAATCATTGTGCGGCTTCAGCTGTTCATTGGCTCGAGGTACAGTCCTGTATGTAACTTATTACTGTATAATAATAATAATCATCTACTGAATTATTATGTACTGTGTTATTATTGCTCCGACTTTCCTACAGATTTGACTTAAAGACAGACTTAGGGAGCGGATCTCCTTCATGACCTGAGGACAGCCTGCAATTGAATGGAAGCCCAAAGTTAAATTTGACAGGTTACCCGGTTTGTAAGAATGCAGATACAATTCTTTCGCTCTCCTTGGTCCCCAGAGAAAAGCTATGCCTACGTGCTGGAGCCCTCCCCAGTGCGCCTTCCCTTGGCCAGGCCGCAGGAGACGCGGGTGCTGCAGGTGGCCTGTGGGCGCGCCCACTCCCTCATCCTCACGGACTCTGAGGGCGGTAAGCCACGAGGGGGAGGGACATGTCCCATCACACCCGGGTGTAATCAACCCTTTTTAGTTCTTAAAAATGAAGCTTCCCATCCTCAAGCTGTATTTGATGTGCTTTGTGACAACAAAAGTGTCTGTGGTCTAATGTAAATATAAGGATCAGATAATACTTTGTGACGTTGCTTACAGTGTTCAGCCTTGGGAACAATGCGTACGGACAGTGTGGGAGGAAAATAGTAGAGGATGAAGTTTACAGGTACGCTCTCCACGGATCCATATCTGCTGAATGTTACGCAGGTTTCTTTTCTGCACAGTTCACAATACAATAAGTTTGCAATGTCATTTATTTAGGAAATACTTCTGTCCAAAACAGCGTTCAATTGAAAGCAGCGTTAGACAGTCCCTGGTGCATTCGGGGGTTAAGGGCCCAGCGACTCTGAGATTTGTGTTGGCATAGCAGAAGGAACATTCGATCTAAAGTTTTTATCAGACAGCTTCAGTATGTTGTGCATCATTTAACACAGGGAATTTAAGCTATATGTTTTCAGTTGACTGTTAAAGTTATTTGTCTGGATTTGTGTGGCTAAACAGCTCAATCGAGAACTGGCGAATGAAAACCAGCATATCTGGTTGAAGTAAAACCAATAAGGGGCAGTGTGCGGCTCAGTGGGCGGAGCCTCTGTGCCTTTGATCAGAAGGTCGCTGGATTGAGCCTGACCTCGACATGGGTCCTTGAGCGAGGCCCTTAACCCCCCCCCCCCTTCCCTGGTGACTGTCCTTCCATTATAATAATTTCTATGTCTGTCACAACTGCGGTCTGACATGCCTGCCGCGCTTAGAAAGTTACCTTATGAGGAAAGGTGTTGTTCTGATTGACAAATGATAATCTTTTGTTTCCCTCCCAGTGGAAGCCATGTCATACACAAGATTGAAGGTTTTGACAGTCGGGTCACTCAGGTGAGTTGATTGTGCTTAGAATCAAGGAGCGTTTGTAGACTAGAATTGTTAAACATTGTGTAAATTAAGTTTAGTACATTCATTTTTCCCTAGTTCTTGTATAATATTACAAAATGGAACTGTGCAAATCAAAAATGTAATTGATAGTTTTTAAAATACTGCAGGAAGAATGTATTAAAGTGTCTGTAACAGGCTTGCTTTTTCAAATGTGATTTTGTTTTAAAATGGTACCACAGTTAGAAATCCACCTGTGATGCTGCCTTTCTCCTCTAGGTGGCATGTGGGCAGGACCACAGCTTGTTCCTGACTGAGACGGGCAGAGTGTACACCTGCGGATGGGGGGCAGACGGACAGACAGGTCTGCTGATGTTCACATATGACAGGCATTCCTGAATACCATGAATTAACGTTACGTTTGTATAGCGCTTTTCAAGACACACAAAGCCACACAGACGCAATGGGGAGCCACTTCTGTAAACCATCTGGTGATGTAATGGGACAGTGCACCCACCACACAGCAGCCAAGATGGTGATGGGGCAGGAGAGAACTCACCACTTAGATATAAGATATGATTAGGAGTCACAATGGGCGATTTCAACCAGGGCAACGGGGTACCACCTCTACTCTTTCAAAAGATGCCCAGGGATCCTTTATGATCTCAGAGGGGGGGGGCAGGAGCTCGGTTTTACATATCGTCTAGAAGACAGTGTCTCCGTCACTGCACTGGGATCCACAGACCATAGGATGGGCTCCCCCTGCTGGCCACACCAACACCTCCTCCAGCAGCAACCCAGCTTTCCTAGCTGGTCTCCCACCCAAGTACTAGCCAGGTCCTGCTTGGCTTCCGGTGGGTTACCTGGGCTGAGCTGCAGGTGGCACAGCAGCTGACAACCCAGATGCTGATTATTCAGTCTATAGACTAGAAAGAAAGTGTTTTGCTCTTTAGCATTTCTCTACACCAATGATTAATTTTATCCTTCATCTTAGCTCACAGTAGCTGATCAAAAATAATGTCAATATTTGTAGCTAGATATCCTGTGTTTTCACAGATGGGAAATTATTGACACACCACAACAAAATGCATCCTCTGCATTTTATCCTTGTGTGATATAGCAGCAGGCAGGTATTAGTTACTGCCCGGAGAACAGTACCATGCTGGTCAGGGATTTGAACCAGTGACCATCCAATCACAAGCACACTTCCCTAACCATTAGGCCACCGCTGCCCACTTGCGTTTGTGTTAGCAGGAGATGTTTATAATGGCTTTGCGTTCATTCGGCAGGACTAGGAAGTTATGACATGGCCTCCCGGCCTGCGGCTGTCGCGGGGGACCTGGCTGGGGTGAGGGTGCGGCAGGTGACGTCTTACGGGGACTGCAGCCTGGCCGTGTCGCAGGACGGGGAGCTCTTCGGATGGGGAAACTCTGAATACCGGCAGCTGTCCGCCGTTACGGAAGCAATGCAGGTAGAAGCCACGGCTGACATTATGGGCGCCGGGTGGCTTACAGTTTGCTGCATATTTTTAATTCTTGCGTTTGTCCTCTAATGTCTGAGTGACATTTAAGTCACTGGGCCAAGAAACCCCTCAACTCACCTGCATACGACACGAGGTGGGTTTTAACACTTTACTTTCCTTCCCTCCTCGACAGATCAATACTCCACAGCACCTCCCGGTGGAGGAGATGGGCAAGGTGCAGCAGGCTGCCTGCGGGGGGACTCAGGTGGCTGTACTGAACGGTGAGGTCAGGGTAGTCAGACCTGGGGCCCGAACCATGAACCAGAATCAGATTCTTTATTATTCACCAAGTCCCAAGTGTACAAGGGATTCCTCCTGGTGCGATTGTCAACCAGAGGTGGGAAGTTCAGGTCCAGGAAGGACAAATCCAGCTCAAGGTTTTGTTTCAACCATTCAGTTGAGCATAAAGAGTCACAGTCACAGAGTACACAGCTGGTTGGTTGGAACAAAATCTTGGTCTGGATTTGTGCTTTCTGGACCCGAACTCTGCATCTGTGTCATAATGTCAGTCCAATAAAAAGTACAGAATGAGATAATGATGTACAAAATACACGGTAAAAGATAAAAACATAAATAGACCATACAGAACAAAAACTGCAAATAGTGTGACAAGTTAATGAATTTCCCCAAGAGTGATTGGTGTCGTTAAAGTGCATCTGTGTGTGTGTGTGCTGACTGCAGTAGTGCACCAGGGAAAGGTTGTTACTGTGATTATGGGATGGGAGGGGCAATATTAGTGTGCATTACAATGCGTGTAGTAAAGTGCATTTGCAGCAGTTAAAACAGAGGAATATCAGAGCAGTGTTTCCCCAAGCATTTTACTAGGGGGGTGCCCCGCCCCCCCAACGGCACCTCCCGGCCCCCTATTATTATTTATTCATTATTATTTATTCAGTTTTATTTTATTTTCTATATAGCACCAGATCACAACAGAAGTCATTTAAGGTTCCCTTTCCTATATAACAGGTCTATACATTGTCCTTTTTTTAAACTAAATAGCTTTATGTTATCTTATTTACACACAGCTTGTCATATTTGTTTCTACACGGTCACGCGTTTACAATTCCCCTCTGCTCTCTGTATCGCGCATGGCGGAGTTCTGCTCCGATGCGCGCGCACACACAGGTGAGCACACTCCCACCAGCGGACAATATGTCGCGTCAACCACCTGAAAAGTAGACAAAAATCCCCCCCCCCCACCCTGAAAGCTGCAAACCTAGGGGAAACACTGCAGAGCGGTCCTTGTTCAGAAGGATTACAGCCTGAGAGAAGCCACTGTGGAGGTGCTGGCTGGTCCAAGTCTTTAGGGCTCTCACTCTGTCGACTGAGATGGGAGACCTTGGAATAGAGTGGCTAGGCTGCGAGAGCTTGTTTAAATTGACTTTTTCTTCGTCCACTTACATTAGCCCAGACTGCCTTAAATCTCACAAGTTATCCGGCTAAGCTAGAAATCCTGCTTTGTGATACAGCCCCCTGGATTAGTACTTATTTTGCATTAGGGTTTTCACTTTAGCTATGATTTTGTGCATCTGTTTAGTTTTGTAAAACCAGAATATTGCAGGTGCAGATTAAGACCATGGCTCTCTATTTTGTGTGTGTTGTTTGGTTGATATGTCGGTCACAATAATGTCAAAGTTTCTATCTTGCCTCAGACAAAGGCGAGGTGTTTGTTTGGGGCTACGGCATTCTGGGAAAAGGGCCGAATCTGTCGGAGTCCAAGAAGCCAGAGATGGTCCCGCCCGCGCTGTTTGGGCGCTCGGAGTTTAACCCTTCGGTGCGAGTCACTCAGATCCGATGTGGACTACATCACTTTGCAGCTGTCACAGGTACATCAGTTTGATCAGAGGTCCGTTTGTTCATTTTTAAAGCATTTGTGCCTCTTGCTTAATGCAGCATGATAACAGGTAATATTTTTGATTGCATTACTGGAAAAAAAGATTGTTTTGTTCTGAAACCCAGTACTGACGATCAAAGCCCTAGGTTGTGAAATTCTGTGCAAGAAAATACCTTCTAAGGGATTATTACTGATTTATGTTGCTGTCTAGATGGCTTTATCTGGAGAATCTTAATTGGTTTTGATTTTAGAAATCCATTGCTTACAGCATAACGTTTATTTTTTACTAAACACGTTGAAAAGTACCTTTTCCAAAGGTTACAAAGAGTTCTTTGTGAACCTTAAGATGGAAAAAATTTGTCACAAACCACTAGACTGCTGGTCCAGCTGTGAACTCTAAGGTGGAGACACCAACATGACCATCAGCTGTGGAGTAAATGAGACAGGTAGCATGCATGTGATGTCACCTTTGAGGGCGTTTCTTAGTGCGTCTTGCTTCCAGATGACCCCAGGTGTGTAATAGTATGGAACCACATCTATCTATACAGGCACCTTCTTTGTTTCAAACAATAAGAGACAGTGGTTTGGCATGAACTTGTTTGGTGAGAATGTAACTGAGCTCAAAGTGAACAAACCACAGTGCATGTACATATGAGGCTGGTATGGGCCCTGAGAGGAATGTGCTTTGTTTCAGATAAAGGCGAGCTCTTTGTTTGGGGCAAGAATGTGAGAGGTTGCCTGGGAATCGGCAAGGCGGATGACCAGTTCTTTCCATGGCGGGTAAGGGCTGGATCCAGCTGAGTTTTAATGTCTTTATAAAGCAGAACTGTTTTTAAGGCATGCTGTTCCATGTTTCAGGTGACCGTGCCAGGCCATGTGGTGGATGTGGCATGTGGGGTTGATCATATGGTGGCGCTGGTTAAGTCCCTGATTTGACCAGGCCCAGACATGAGACACCGCCCTTACGCCGGTTTGCTAGGCACTGCCCGTGGAGCTTTCCATTAGACTGACCTTCGACCTTTCTACTGAAGCCGTCCTCAAGACTTAAGAGCATCTGAAGTCGCATAACGGCATGTATTGAAATGCTATATGTGACATTTTGGTAGATGCCATAGCTGGTTTTTTTTTTTTTTTTAAACAGATTCTGAATTGGTCACAGAGAGGTAGAATTGGTTGAAGGGCAGGAGGGGAATCCAGGATGGGAGGAGCTTTTGTAGGTCTGCCAAACAGATAATTTAATATCAGCAGCTGTTGACATTCTTTGTTCACCAGTTGGTTGTGTGCACTAATGTGCAGAAGCCAGTTTCATGCAGTGTACTGCTTTGTTCACTAGCCTTAAACTGACATGAATGTAAACAAACGCAATATTAAGATGAATTCACATCACTGCTCTACAATTATAGAAATTAGTGTAATATGTTGACATAATGTAGAATGTTTCTCAACACTGATGAAAGGATACTGCATTCAGATTGACAGATTAAAGTACTTTATTTTTTTTTTATTTGCCACACTTGATGTACCAATTTGCTTTTAATTATTTCACAATTCTGATAATCTGAAAATGCAAAACCATTTAACTTTTGGTGATGGGAAGAGGTTTCAAAAAGGGGGGGAAAAAATAAAAACCCACAGACGAAATACACTTGAACACAGGCCCATGACTCGGGTCAGCCAGCCGTGAGCGGGACACAGCATAGAAACCTTCTTAAGGGATAGTCACTTTGATCATACATTCAAAACGTAGCAGCTTTAGTTCATTAGTTCACAGCCCCCATACAGACATACTATCTTGAAATGAATTGTAGGATTAACGCTTACAGGAAGAATGTTCTGCGGTTGCAACATAAGGGGCTGGGGAAGTGTTATAAAATTGGCCAAGATTTGAATTAGATTCCTGGCTTGAAAGCTATAGATTTTACCCTCGTATTCCACCATTAAATTCTAACAAACATGAAAAGTATTGGGGGGTGGGGGTACATTTCACAAGAAACCTACAAGCCTGGAGTATTTAAGCCCCTTTAAAAATAACCCTAAATACCCATGATCCTTTATATTCAAAAAAAGTAGCTAAACGGCGGGACTCAAGTTACGTCGCAAACTTGCAGTTTAGGCTCAGGAACATCTGGCGATAGGTGAATTTGCATAATGTCCACTGAGCAGCATCTTTTAGGTTCTAATTCTCAACGGGTTAATTTAATCAGAACTATGTGAGAATCAACACCTTCAAAACAGCCATTCAACCTGTGTTCCATTTGACCCAAAGTAAATGAGAAACACCAGTCACGGTCTTAATGCTGAGACTGTCACAGTCACCTCATGCACCGTGACTGTTCAGACCACCGGATTCTAGCTCACTGTAAACTTAAGTCACATTATTCTGGGAAACATGTAAAACGGACCTTAAGTCCTGCTTTAGCTTAATAAAAGGATCAGTGTTTTAGAAGCAAAACATCGAGCACGTGAAGAGCAGCCATTCACCGTATGTCCTCAGTGCTACACAAGGATTAGCGCCATCTTCACCATCCGTGGCTCATCGGGCTCTGCACTTGGCTTGGGGGGGGAAAAAAAATAAAAATAAAAATGGGTGAACCAACTTGCCACCCATAATTGTTCTGCGGTCACCTACAAATAAAACCGGATCGTCCCTGAAATTCAGCACTACCAGATATTAATGATGGATTACCGCTGCAGTTAATTAATATGGATGTAAAACCAAAAGTTCATGTTATGAATTCAAACTAATTTCCATTTTCAAGTCGACTCATAGGGACTATGATCCATCCACCCTAATCTTGGGAAAATTAACTCGGCACAGTCTGAAGCCACTTGATATTTTAGTGCAAGAAAAGTTGCACTGGAAGTGAGTCAGAGGCAAAAAATGAAAAAGCGTCACACGTACAAAAGACGTGAGGCCACCTGAACCTAATAATGGCAAGACAGTGGGCCGTGTGTCACTTTTCACCTGAACTTGGTGCCGGAAAAAAAAAAAAAAAAAAACTTCTACATATATCCCACAAAAAAAAAAAAAAATGAAATGCAATTGTTTTATCAACAAGGAACGCATGCTTCATTCAAAAAAGGCTATTTTCACTCCAGTTTAGGTTTTGGTGTCAGTAAAGTTACATAACATACCCAGAAAAACAACGGAACATCACAAGGCATAGAAGCCAGGGGGGTCCAAAACAACCTGTGCTATTCCAGAACAATCTCTCGAAAGTTTGTTTACCTTTTTCTAAAAAGGGTAACGAAACCACTCATTTACTCATCAGGTCTACAGAGATGAACTTAAATGTTCAGTGGCAGAAAGTATGACAGAGAAAGCTAAGTAAGCTATGCAAGCTGAACTGTGTGAGAAGACTAACCAAAAATTAACCCCATCCTACGTTAAAAGTACCTCGTTGCCCTAAAAACATTGTGTGCAAAACAAACGCGGCAAGACGAGAGACTGGGGTGAAATGGATTCCCAAAATGAAATGCACTTCAAGCTCAAAACAAGTTTTTTTTTTTTTTTTTTTTTTTTTTTTTTAATCCTTGGGATAAACGTCACCCATGAATCTAACACTGATGTAAATGGCTTCCTAGAACAAGTGGGTTTGGTGTAGAGAAATGCCACAACCAATCCGAGAAGAAAAACAACCCAACAATCCTTGTCTCATGAGCTACCTTCCTGGACACCAAATTATGCTTAGTTTTCACATTAGCAGCTCCATGGGACCTTAAAGTGCAGACCAGGGGGGGTTTAAGGCCTAAAAACAGGGACAACGTTGCATAATGTACCCACATGATCCCACCGCCACTGATGATCTGACTGACAACGTCTCCATCCCTATCCCTCCAATACTGGAACAGCTAGTTTGGTAAGAATCAAAGTGTGGTGTGGGGTTCATATGTTTGTTTTTCAACAAATAATTTCCTTGATATTAATGGAAGAGAAAGCAACGCTTCTGGGGGGTTGGGGGAGGGGGGGGTAGGTGGTGAAGAGACAGCAGACGGCAGTTGTGCAAGACCTGCTGCAAGTGAGCATCTCACGACTGCGGCCAAGGTGCACACAACTGTTAGCGAAGCCAAGGGCTCCAAGCAGACTGAACGCTGACCAATACTGTGCTTGCCGTCAGTTTTCAGTTTGCACACTGAAAGGACTCAACTTAATCCCCAGTCAGCTAAAAATACACACAATGAAAGTACTGAATAGACAATTCACTGGTCTGATAAATAACCTCGTTGGCAAAAAAAAAAATGATGCAATTTGTATTGAATGTCCAATAGCCACCTTCAGATATAGCTTAACTACAACATATTGCTGAAACAAGATTGCATACTTTGTGGAAAGGAACTATTGTATTAACAAATCCCACACTATAGTAATCAATCACTGTACAGTGAACGCAAACAAATCCATATACTTTAAGACAGCTTATTCAATGTTGAGAGGCCAAACCGCACCATGGTAAATACCACCACCTTATTCTCTCCTGTAGTTGCACCTTTAAACAGCTTTAGGCAAGGCATCGGTTTAGGCTCAAAGCATCATGGCACTGTATGCAAGGGGAGATTCAAAAACAAAATAACACTAAACATATAAACCATGCCAGAGATTCTCTTTGTGCAGTGTCGTTTTCCTTAAGATAATGTAAGAGCAGTTATAACAATGTTTTTGATGCATGAACAGGTCAGATTGGCAAATCAAAGCAACCCAGCAGTCAGGGAAGAATGGAGGTGGTGGTGGGGGGGGGGGGCAGCAAAGGGGACAGCCAACAAAAATGTTTCAGGAGCTGGTATAAAATTTCGGGCTTGGGGGTTTAACAGATCCTGCTGGCATGGTCACAAAAGAAGATGGGAGATGCTCTATGATCACCACAGAACTAGACCTACTGCTTGGTGGTGTTGGCACAGTCTCTGAGAACAGAACACAGAATATTTGGGCTCATTGCAGACTAAGAGTCCCCCCCCCAGCAGTCCACAGGTAAGCTCTTGGCACTTTTGAGTTTGACATTATCTGACGGTAACTTGACGTGTCAGCGGGGAGGCGAGACACCAGTCCCACGGCTCCGCCCTTCACTGTCCTGTGCTCTCATTGGTCCGCAAAGCTCCAATCACACTCTGGATATTTTCTTCGGGGACCTGGTAAAGGAGCAAGGGGAGGGGGGGGCATTAGAGAACACGAACCATCTACGAGCAGCGTCAGCTACGGAAGCGAATTATATTTGGGCAAAAATCAGCTCAATCTTTCCAGAATCATTAATTATACCAATAGCGCAGAGGTCACTAACAGGCGGTTATTTTAACCAGCACAGCGTTTGTAGTCTTTTCGGTAGTGGTTTAGCAAACGCTTTTAACCGCGTAGTTCGGTGTATGCAGCCCTTTGTCCGTCATAATGTGCCATTAGTGTTGATATCAGCAGCAAAGCGACCAAAAAGCCGTAATGCTCCTAACAGAGTAGCTGACCTGTCCTGAAATCATACAGCTGAAAAGTTTCCAAAACACAGTATGTATTATATAACATGTTGGATAAATAGACAGTTTATTGGTGATTTCATGTTCGTGGAAGTTTCCGCTTTTTAACAACTGTGTAAAGTAATGTTATCTGTTATATAAATCAACTAAGGTGAAACAAAAACTGTACATATTCAGCATTTGGCATGCCACTCACGATTTCAGACTCGCACAGGAAATCTTACGGCAAATCTATATTATTCCATTATAAACCTAAAATAAGCTACGTCAAAAGTATATTTACACGGTTAAATACAAAAGCAGACTATTTACAAGGTAAGAATTATTACATATCTATGCAGACATCTTGAATTGAATTGTACTGAATTAACTTGACAGTGAGATACTGATTACATGCAATGTTGATACAACCGATAGGCTACTTAAATATACATCACACTAAATAGTTAGACATTATGATCTTCCGGACCTTTGCTTCAAGAAATTTTCTGTAACTGGACCTCTTTAAATTTTAGCTGACTTCCCCTGCAATACAGCTATTAAACGAATTAATTTTTTTTAAATGCCAATATCGCAATATATATCGCAGAAAGAATAAATATTGCAATGTGATTTTTTCCCCCCAATATCGTGCAGCCCTACTGCCAACCTTCCATCCCACCACACTGCAGGTCACATGGTGCGCCGCATAGCTAAGAGCCGCCGCACCTCCCCTGCGCTAAACCACATGGCAAACCATTACCTTTTTTTCCTGTCAGTGCTGAAACTTTTGTTATAGTTCAGATTTGTGGACTTCAGAGCTCTGCATAAGCACATTTAGCTGGCTTTTGAGCACTCAAGAATTCTTCTAATACTTTACTCTGCCTAATGGTTTATTTCTTAGGGTAATTACACAAAATGAATTTTATAAAGAAAAAAAATCCCTGTAATACAATGTACTGGATTTGCCAAAACTGGTGTTAATGGGAGAAGCAGAAGTTTAGTCTGGGGCTGTGTGACTACTTTCTAGCCCCAGAACAGAAATCCAATACAGATTAACCTTAAATGACAATGCTTTAGGGTTCACGGGGGGCACAAGTAGATCTGTATTCATCTGAAGCCCCAAAACGGAACTCTTCAGGATCCAAACCAAAGGCTGTGTTCCGGACGAGGGCAAACTCACCAAAGCATGGTCGAATTTAAAGGTACTGATGTAGTACGCTGGAATGTCAGCAGTAGCCAGAGGTTCAGATATTTGAGCCACAATGCCGCACTCATCTGTCAGCACCAAAAGCAAGGGTGGGAAAAGTTACAGCCACGTGTGGATAGAGAGCTTACTTCTGTATAACAAAACACATAAAAACCATTCAGATTTTACATTACATCTATGTAGCAGATGCTTTAAATCCAACAGAAAATACAACAGAGAAGGTAGAGTTCTTAGTTGCAGTTGAAATTAAGGGCCCAAGGCAAAAAAATCACACTGCTGACCACTGGATTTTGAACCAGCAACCTTCTGATCATGGGCCTAACCCACTAAGTCAAATAACGCTCCGCCAATCAACATTTAAAAAAAACAAAACAAAAAAAATACATCACTTATACACATTCCAGCACTTGGTCCCTTTGTACAGATGGACAGAGGACTGTCTGATTATTTGTCCTTGTCCATTGGCTGCTAACTATAGACAAAGAAGAAATATCCATGCAGGTAAGACTCACCAAATCCGAGTGGCTGCCCTCCGATGCGAACCATCTTCCATAGCTCTCCTGAGGCACTGGTGAAGAGAACGTTGTTGGGAAACCTGGAGCATCACAAAGTGACAGGTTGGGGACAAACGTTCAAACTGATTCTCAGCCTTCAAAAATTATGGTGGCCATTCTTAGTTGTCTGGGAGCAGTGTTTCCCAATCCGGTCCTTGGGGTCCGGCAGACAGTCCACGTTTCTGCTCCCTCCCAGCTCTCTAGCTAAAACGTGGACTGTCTGCAGGACCCCAAGGGCCGGATTGGGAAACAAACAAAAAAAAGATATAAGGAATACAAAATATGCAGAATGTCCATTCAATCTACAGGTCATGTAAGCTGCAGGTCAGAAAAGATAAAGAGGCAAAGCCATTTATACGCCACCTTCGGGTCATCTGCTCATCCATGACCAGAGAGATGTAGCCTTCAATCAGGGAAAAGGAGAAGAAGCGAATGTGCCCAGAATCATCACTGGCTCCTGCAGGCTCCTTAACCCTAAAGTGTCAAAGGATGGAATCAGTTGTTATAACTACAAATAAGTGTTTTTCTACTAACCTAAGACAGAACCTTAGCTTTATACTACGGATACATGTCAGCACATGGAGGGACACTTACCCACTGGAATAGAACATGACATCCATTAGCAGAGTGGCCACAGAAGGCAGGGTATCAGGGTTCAGGCTGGTCACACAGAACATGTTGCTGGGGCTGGACAGGGGGTGAATGATTGGGCGCTGGACTGGAGACAAGACACCATGTTTGGCACAGTGCCAAGAGCGACTGACGGAAGTTGCTAGAGTGGAATTTAAGATGCTAACACCGAATCAGAAAATGAAACTTGGGTTAAACCAATGCTCCCGTAGCTCAACAAGTAGAGCATTCTATTAACAACCTGAAGGTTCAAATCTGAGGGAGTACTTTAACTGTAACCCTTCCCTCTAGTGTACGTCAATTTGGATAAAAGTTTCAGATTAATAACAAGAGTTTCATAGTTCAGGCTAAAACTGTGAGCAAAAACAGTCTTCAGCCAACAGTCTATATCAGTGCTGCCAGAGTTTAGGTACAGTCCTAATTTGAAACACTTGATACAGATAAATCAGGTCCTTCAGTATCATATCAGTATTAGAGTCAGCTATATTGAAGCTAAGGTGGCTCGGATACTGAGATATTACTGAAGGGACCGATTATTTGTATCAGGTGTGTTGAATTTGGGCGGCACCTAAGCTCAGCGGGGGGGGGTGGATCTGCAGGAGCAGGGTTGGGCAACCCTGGTCTATATGAGCTGTTGGTCAGTTTGCCAGGACACACATACTGCACAGGTATGGGAAGTACAGCTATTATGTTGATCAATGATACATGACTCATACGTTATGAACTTGGCCCTACCCAATTTCGGCTTTACAAAGCCATTGGTGACCCCCAGGCTGTTGACGGCAACAGTCTCGCCATTCACTACACGCAGAAGGGTGAACTCGGAGGACAGGGTGTGCATGACCATCGGCAGGTCTCTCTCTCTCACCTGCAGAAGCAAAATCGGAGGAATGCAGAGGAGCTTAATTAAGATCCCATTCGATGAAGGATGCAGCCGACTCACTTACCCCATAGAACAAAGTGAATCATTTCAACATGTTTTAATGCGGTTACATCTTTGAGATAAAGGTGATATACAACAACGAAGCCGGTACAGTAAAAATGCTTTTGGAAAACTGAACACACAGAAGTACAGTTACAAAGGCAACTAGTCTCATATTCTGGAACAAATGTGCACACCAGCCCAAGCTGACAAGTCACAGAATTAGCAGAGCAAAAAAGCAGCAAGAAATTCAAAACAAATGCAGGAACACATTACAAACATCCAAGAAAATTTTACTGGTGTAATACATTTGGAAAAATCATACAGGGCTTACATTAAGAACAAACACATGCATACTTCATATGCATTTAATTATACCTAATTAGGCCTTGTGAGGACCATTACCAGGCTAAAAATGTTAAAGCTCATGACGGAAACTGATACGTAATGACACACACAAGGGACAAGGTGAGAAAAGTTTTCTGATTCTGGATTTATCTTTGTATATTTGTGGAGACATTTAACTGCGGTGGACGTGCGAGCGTGTGCACGCATGCGGTTGTGATGGGGGGTCTCACGACCCCTGCCTTTATCCTGCTTGTAATCGGATACCACAAAGCAGGTTGTTTGCTTGGTTTCTTTAAAGCTTGCGATTGTTTTCTGACCAAGAGCAGCTGGTGTGGGACATAGTCGCCCAATGTATGTTACAGCAAATTCCACCAAGAAGCTAATCCTCCTTATGCAACTGGGGCCAGATTGCCGTCAGCTTCCATTTCTCCACCGTGAACAGGACCTGGTTTATCACCATCCCAGTTCCTCTAGAAACCTTACTCACTGCCCTCGAGACAGGCTGCAGGATAGGAAACTATTAGCTTGATTAAGGAATTGCTTGTGCAAAGGGTCATCTATTAAAGTTTGAAAGCCTAACAGAATAATGGAAACATCTGGTACAGTTTAGCTCAGATGGAAGTTTATTTTAAGCTGATGCAGTGTGCAGGGGGACAAGTCATTCAAGCGGAGTTTGATAACACAAGATACATGTTTGGTGCTGCTGAAATTCTCTTTTTTTGGCCCCTTTCTGGAGATTTGCAAATGAAAACACCCTTCCACAAACACACAGGTGATACATGCGAAGGACATTTCAGCGAGTAATCAGTGAAGAGAGTCGTGCTTTGAGTAACTAAACAGGAGCAGAGCTTCTCAAATTGATCCCAGCCCTGAAACTGACATCTGATAAATCAGAGTCGAAGCACGGCAGTAAGCGCATATCTACAGAAAGGAGCCAAAAGTGTGCGACAGAACAATATCGATTACTTACACTGTAAAGAATTAAACTAACTGTTTAACAAAGGAATCGATAAAGGAGGAGGAAAAAAAACACACTTCTGTTGTGATGAGATCAATACTCCATCACAAATGTACTTAGCACCAGTTGTTAAATAAAAACTATGAAGTGAGAGGAGCCATGGAGGGACGTCTATTAGGACATTTGTGGTCCGTCACAATCAGCACAAACGAGTGAAATGGATTAAAGCAAACAAAGTGACACCGGCCCAATGGCAGCGCATCTTGGAGGGCATTTGCCTGCCAGATAATGCCGATGGAAACACCCCTCCAGTTTGTTTATACAACATACACTGCATTCCGATTTAACCTCTAACTGTATACAGAAATTCACTCAGCACGACACTGGCTCAGTACAATGTCATTATACAGCCTTTATTACACACTGGGACAGTGTCTGGCTGACACGTACGATTTATCTAACATGTACCATTTTCAAATCTCACCAAACTTTCACTACAACCTGCAAATATTAGCTCGCTGCTGGACAATACTGCTGGACGTTTCTTTCCCTACACAGTAAAACTTACTTATTCGACGGTACTTTAGAATCGTGGCAAAGGCTTGACATATTTCAATACTGACATTGTTTCCAATTCCTCTTGTAACTGCACTCATTAAATGCCCCACTGCCACCTTCAACCCAAAGACCAATATTAATAATAACAAACAACAACAATTAGGCAAGGATAGACAAAGTGATTACTGCCTCCCCTATACGTTCTATAATCTGCTGAAATTAAAGTGAGCATTACCTCACTATAACACAAAAAACAGAAGAACATTTCACTACAACACTTGTTTTGTTACAAAGGCAAACTGAAGGAATCACTGACACGTCTGACACTATTTACCCTCATCAAGAAGCTTCTCAGGTCTTATTTTTTGAGATGACAAATTTCCATGACAGTCCAGCACAAGGATAAGACAAACCTGTCTTTAATCTCTTCACTGAAAAGTATGATGAAACCCTGAACGTCTGGAATTTCACGTTTACTTAGTGACTGACGCGCGAGGGCCATCAACGAGACCTCTTTCAAAACATTTGCTACATGGTGCTCCAAGCGCATTATACATCAGCTCTTTGTTGTTGTTCAGTCATTGTGACAATGTCAAATGGTACCTATGAATGAAAACAAAAGAACAGATAAACAGAATTCCTTTTGAAGATAAAAAAAAAAAGACTCACCAGTATGAAGTCAGTCTGGTAGGTGGACAACATAAACACCGATATGTTGTGGTCAGCCAGAGGGGCTATCACCGACTTGGCAATTTTGGTGACCCCGATTGGTTGAGAGCTGGAGGAACTTCCACCCCCCGAAACCACATTGAGCGCCAGCCATGTGGCCTCCGCAACACTGAGGTGCTCGGACTCAGGCAGCTCTGAAACACAGCAAGAGGATCACCATCAGCCCCACAGACCTGCTTTTTACAGCGATCTCTGATTCATAGGTGAAAGACGGCACCTCACTGGCATCTTTTGCAGATTTTGCCACTCATAAAAGTTCTGAAATTATTCTAAATTAATGAAAACACTGAGATATAATGAACACTGTGCTGAATAATTAAAAAAAAAAAAAACCAACAATAAAATCTTGCTAAGCTAAAACGCTTTTATGCTCTGCCCCTCTTACATGCATCCGTCTTCCATTACGCTCAACCAAATGAGTGTTAGGGTGACACTACATTTTGTTACATAATTTTTTCCCAAAGTGCTGTACTGAAGTGTATGTCTTTCACCTGATTCCCCCCCCCCCCCATCTTTGACCTAGCACCCACTAATAAATGGATGAAGTAAACAACCACAGACACAAATCCTGGTTTATCAAGATAAAATAGCACATCAACATCTGCCTCATAAGACACCACGTTGCACTTTTTCTGACCAGATTTAATGGCGATTCTCAGATGATTTACTTTGGCAGAGAAAGGTACACAAACAAACAAAACAAAACTTCCTATCTGTCCAGGGTACCTGGACCGGTTCTGCAAACAGGACTTCTAGTATCCATGGTTACGAATGAGGGTCACCCTAGCAACCAGGCTAATGACACGGATTCACTCACTCAACCAAAAAAAACAAACAGTCTGGCCTTGTTAACCCATGGTGGGAAAAGCACTGTTACCTCTACGTTAATGTACTGTCAAACAGTGAAATTCAGACAGATGGGTGACAATGGCCACATTTTGTTGTGTAGTTGCAAACCCTGAAAGTGCAATGATAAATGTATAATAGACTGACCTTTGAAGCCTTCTTCGTCAACAATAATGGTGTAATCCTCCGGAGTTTCCGTCAGACTGAAGAATTTACATCTGAAGAACAGATGAACAAGCTCACTGGACATTGCTGCGCGCATGAATTAACCTGAACAGTCACATTCTCATTCACATGATGCGCCCAATGCGAAGTTATGAAGCCGAAGCTGGAAAACCTAGATAAAAATTAGACTGTGATTGGTAACGAGCCCCAAAACTCCTCTGGTGGCTTGACTCAAGATACTAGCCGTCCCATGCATTTCCGCATCTCCCTGTGAAACATAAGAGCACGCAAAACCGACTGGATCATCAGTGCATCTTAAGAATGCTGCGGTAAAAATATTACTGGGCAAATCGTGATAGGAAACTTAGCCGACAAAATGTCCAGGTCAAAACTAGAATGCAAGTACTTTCATTCCACGCAATTAAAATTGACACAGCGGTTGAGGGAGAGTTTTATGTTGCTCATAAAACCCAAAGCAGCGCTGAACGCGGTGAAAAGAGGGGCCTTTATTTATGATACGGCTCATCCACCCACACACTTCTTTCATTTCAGGGCAACCGCGTAAAGTGAGGACTCTGGACAGCTTTAAATCTCTATTTTCCCAATAGTGCTGTGTTTCACTTAGAGTCATTGCCCACATGTTCCACATATTGTGCTCGTTATGCAGATTTTTTTCCCCTTCCTGAGATTTTAGCAACATTTTTAACATGACAGGTTTTAGCAATAACCAAAACCGGATGGAACGAAGGTGAGATGCAAAGACAGGTCATGCAAAAACAGCTTTAAAAAAAAAAGTTAAGGGCAATGAAATTGATCACACAGACATCTATAGCTTACTTTTAATGTACAGTTTTGGTCATTGGTAAAAATTTCAATATCAGACAGGAAAATAACTGAGAAGAATACGGAAATGTATTCCTTTACCCACATTTCAATTCAGTCCCCCCCCCGCCCGAGTGCCCTAGTAAACTGGTACAAGATACCCAAGTGGAGTTCATAAATTAGTCGCACAGGTTCAAACAGACATAGGGCCTGTTTCACGAAGCTGGATTTCTTGTTTAGCCAGATAACTTGCCATATTTAAGGTAGGCAAGACTACATTGGATTTTATCATTGCCGATTTAGATTTAAGGTAATCTGGGCTAAATGTAATAAGTTATCCGGCTAAGCAAGAAATCCTGCTTCATAAAGCAGGGCTCAGAAGGCTAAGAGGAACCCTGCCAACATCCAACACACATACTGGATGGACCAGAATGATCCTGGCTAAAGCAACTAACCAGAGAACACAATCACTGTAAAACAAATTTTGATACTGGTATGGGAGAACAATTTGCCTTTTCACTATTACAACAGAGCCACAATCCACTTCCGCTACAGACTTCAATTACCACAGTTCTTGGATTGAGTATAATTATTATAGGGCTGTATTAGCAAAACTTCTGAAAAAAGTAAAATAAAATGGGTCAATTGCCATATTTGTTTTATTTCCACATCAATTTAGGTGATAAACTCCAAAAATCCCATTTCTGTACTATCGAGGAAAAAATTCAAATCCTGGGTTTACAAGAGGCAGACAACTAATAGGGATAAGCTTTGTTTAAGTAACCTGGGATATTTGGGCATCTGACACATGGATAAACCACATCCAAAGAAAGCCAAACAAAATCTAACACATTCTCCCTTTTACATGAATTTAAACTATTTAAAACCTCCTATTCACAGAAAGCATGTATAATGTCCTCCACCTTCAAATTGGTGTGTGTTTTCACTCAGAAGTAAAATAACATTTTCAAAAATGTAACTGCTTAAAAGCAAAACACGGTTATTATTTAGCTAGTTAGCATGTGGTTGCTTCAAGTCAGTGTAATGCGTAGCTGACAAATGTTAGACCAGTTAGACTTAAACATGATACGTCATTAGGAACATGTGAACCTAGTAAATTTTACATGTAGATTACACCTTAGCTGTGTGAACTATAAATAGTGAGAGGAAAACTAAATGATTTTGTTTTCGAGATACTAGAGAATGC
The DNA here is from genome assembly GCF_048594095.1 of Paramormyrops kingsleyae. Taxonomy (NCBI): domain Eukaryota; kingdom Metazoa; phylum Chordata; class Actinopteri; order Osteoglossiformes; family Mormyridae; genus Paramormyrops; species Paramormyrops kingsleyae. The sequence continues at coordinate 7,231,302 of NC_132814.1, read as the reverse complement.
CTCAAGAAAGGTGACGCAATTCCTGCAAAAATTTGGTCATGTTCTATCACGACAACTGACAACTGAAATGTCAGCCGATTGTTACAGGTACTAAAATAAACTTCAGAGTGCAACTTCACCGTTTAAGGATTAAGAAAGGGAACCAGGTGACGGTTATTTCGCCCCAGTTTTTTTTTAATGCGAGTCCTTTGGCACAACAGCCACAACGGCAGGTAAAAAATAATCACAATTCCATTACACACCCTGAAAAGGTACAAACACATAAGCAACTGATCCCGCTGCCCTTTCTAACCAGGTTAAGCATCTGCAATCATTTAGATATCTCAACAAATATGCAGAACTTCTGTTTTTATTGTGGAAGGCCGGGTTCAGCATTAGACCTTCATACACCTCTCTCTCTTGCACCAGATGTGACACCCTCCGCCCACACACTAGTAGTCTGTTTCTACCCTTGAGTCTTCAAATAAACAATCAGACAGTGAGTCAGCAGAGGCACGATATAAGTCTTAACCAGTGTTTTATAATGCAACGGATCTTTCAAGCAATCAGTCCGAATGTGTCGACAGAGCTCTTCCCATGATCGTTCACATTCCATAAGGATGTGAAACACTTTCCATACAGCGACTGAGTTTTGGGCTATTTCAAGCACCCCCAAGTCCTAAAAAAAATAAACCTTCATTTCTGGTCCAACAACTGAAGAAAACTCAAGTACCATACTGTGACTTAAACAAGCTACGTGTATATTTTTTACCTTTCAAAATTGCAAGGAAATGACCAGCTTAAAGCACCGACGAGTGCAGGCCTAGATAATTAACATGAAAGTATGACTGAAGATACCAGGAAGCTAAAATACACAGGCTGTTTCATTTCCAATTTTACTTGTCAAAACTAAAGACAAGCAAGGATATCAAACGTACCACCCAAGAAACATCTAATTTGAAAGCAAACAAACTACTGACATCTGCTATTGAAAACATGAACGCCAAATCAGAGGGACAGCACTATACTCTTAGACGCTGGCATTAAATGTGGCCCCTCATGGTAAAGCAAATATGTCTGACACAGCAGTGCATTCAGACCATTATTCTGCTTGCGAAAGCTGCCGGACAGGACACATAAAAAAAAAAATGTGGTTGGAAAGGTGGACATAAATGTATTTATCACTGGACGACAGGTCAGAATTCATTTTTATCAGTGCTGATGCTGCTTTTGTGCGCTTTGGAGACTGATAACACTCAAAACGAAAGCTCCCGAGATAGGCATTGACAGGCAGCAACCTGGCTGCCAGACACCTTCATACTCAGATACCCGGCCCACACCGTGCTGACGTTAGCAAGCAGGTTATAATTCCAATACTTAAGACCCAAAGGCTTAAAGAAAAAGAAACCGAGTCTGCATTTAAAAATGCTAAAAAGGTGGGTGACGTTTATAACAGTCAGTTAAGACTATTCGCCACATTAGTTTCAAGCACCTGCATTGAATTTCGCTTAAAATCTTCCCTCATTCTAACAATAACTGATACAAGGCTTTCGTGTCACATTTTAAAAATGTCCCTACATAACTCCAGAAAAACATGACTGATATATTCTACAGCATTCAGTTAAAAAGTTGGCTAAAGAGGAAGTAAAATATTGGCCCTTTTTGGGGGAAAACACATGCCTGGGTTAATTAAGGCGGTCGTTTATCAGTCCGCTCGCCCCGATTTACCAAACACGTTCAACGGTAACAAATAACATCACGGCTGGGGGAAAAAAAAAACATGCCGAACTGAAACATTCTGACAATCGGATTTTTTCCAACAATACCCTTAAATACATCAACCGCTTTACAATGACAATATTCGAAACACTGCTTTAATAAAAGGGAGCCAAATGTTTAAAATAAAATATCATCGAGATTACGCCGTCAGGCCAGCGAGACATTTCTGCGCCGTGGAGGAGCGTCTGCCTTCGGGACGCACTCTGCTCATTACCCTTGTTTTTCATCGATTGCAACGGCGGGGAAGCAAAGTTTTCCCCGACATGTAAGGTCTTTTAAGTTGGCCCCAGAATCAGGCCTATACGGACGGGACTGGTTCACGGAGCCGCTGCAGAGGAGGGGGGGATACTTTGTGCAACAGAGACGACAAACGCAAAGAAGCAGCGGTGTTAGTTTGCCCGTGAGAGGCGGCAAAGGAGATCGGCTGGATCTACATGGACTGCAATTTGCTACACTACCGACTGTATGCTTTCTGCATCTCGGAGTGAGACGTATAAGCCGGTTGAAGTTTAATTTAACACCGCCCCCTTTGTCGGCCGTACCGCTGTACGCACACTTCCCTCGCGTCGACTATCTTGCACAAAAAAACCCCAAAAAACAAAGGTATTGGGAAACAACGCAATAACAAATTAATGAAAATGTAGCGGACGATTTACTTTTGGGCGTCTCGTTTTCATGCAACAGCGACACAGCATGCAATACAACTGCAATAAGAATAACTTGACTCTAATTAACAGAACATGGTTGCAGATTTAAAAAAGATATCTTTAAAAAAACAATAACGGTATAAGAGAAACGCAACGTGCAGTTTCTTGCTTTATTGCGTTTCTTAAATTACTACGGACTTGCATTGTTCGTAGCTAGCTACTTACCTTGTTTTACTAGGCAAGAAGGCGAGTTTAATTAATCCGTGAGTGCAAATCTGAATACCTTCCTTTGCTATACTTGCTACTTTCAAGCTGTGTTCTAAAATATGCAACTCCATCTTTTACGTCTTCTCATTTGCAGATTATCTAAAAATACATATTTATCCTTCCTTTAAAATAATAAATAAATAAATAGAAAAGGAGCTTTAAAACCTTTAAACGAAGCAGGCAGCAGGTTGAAGAGAGGGGAAAAGGAAAGTTATCCGATGAGACGAGTAGAAGACAGAAGAGCAGAGTGAAATAAAAGAAACCACAATGAGGTAAATGGGGAGGGTGAGAAGAGAAAGACTGGTGGTCCCCGTGTTTTCTCTCCGACAGGGATTGGAATAGTCCAGCAGCTGGTATCAGTGAAACAAACAACTTGCCACTCAAACGAAGGGGAGGACCAGTGGAGGGCGTCCCATACGTCAATTGCATGATGGGACTTGTAGTTCAGTCACATTAACTTTGGGGCGTTCCAAAGTAACCCAGATTTTAAAAAGAGCAATGAAATGTATTTTAAGCACCTCGCAGAAATGTTGCTCATCTAAAATAAAATGAGCTCATCAAACAGAGTTCTTATATTTAACAAAATCATATCGGTTTCGAATCAAAAACTACAACTCTGCAAATAATATGTTTTGAATACAGCATATTTCCTTTCGAAATCTCAGTGTAGGGTTTAACGCACAAATAGTGGAGGACCTCATTAAAAAGGTAAATAAAAATTAACTCGCCAGATGTATGTGGCTGTCAAAGATCAAACCAATCGTAATAAATCAACTACCCTTAATTCAATCACAGTACAAGCGGCACTTTATCGAAGATTTGTTTGAAATGCAAAAACAACCAATTGTGTGATGAAATTATATGATTAAGGCCTGAGTATAGATTGACCTACACATATGTTGAGCCATTCTCATCATGATACACTCAAATGTGTTAATCAAACTCTCCTAATTTCATCAGGTGAGACAGTGATACGCACACTTTGTCTGTCCCCGGGAACAGCTGAGCCAGACGTCACTGTCTGCTATGAAATGACGTCATAAGATATGAATAATTCAGGACCGAAGTCCCTCAGTCACAGTAGCCACGAAAGGCCCAAATTATGTGGCGACCAAGTGCCACAGTATGAAAAGAGAGGAAACTTATGCTTATCACCACAAGTACAAGGGGTAGAGTCTGAACTTTTGCATTGCAAAATCTTAAAAGGTTTTCAACATTCATCACATTGCAATAATAATGCAAAAGTCAATATCCGTGAACACACGAATTACGACTAAATATTTTAGTATGTTACACAGCCTTATCCTGATAACTAATCCATTAATCACAATAGTCATGTAATATACTGCACAATGTAGCCTTAAATACAAGGAAATGTCACGTTCCTATGTAAAACATCTGAGATTAAAGTATTTCAAGGTTAAATGGTTAAGGGTCAAAACTGGGCCAATGCAGAGTGAATATTACAACTCCTTTTCCTATTAGCAGTAGCATTTAGATGCTCCTACTAAACATATTGATAGGCAACTTCTGAGTTGTAAATTCCAGCATTGCAGAAAACTGTGAAGCTGATATATAGCCTGTAGTTTTATCACCTAGTTGTTCAAAAAATACATTGCAACTCTTAAAAGAATTATTTCAAATGTACACATGGCAACACCTCCTTGTTCTCCATCTCCTGCAGGCATCAGTTTAATTATTCACAAGTGATGACTCTAGGTAACCAAGGCAGGGAACCATAAAACAAGCAGCCTTTTGTATTGAGAGATAAGATCGTCAAGCACTCTGATCTCAGAGGAGCCTTTCGAAAACAAAAATAAACACCACCTTAGGTTCAAACGGGTACTCTGTCAGTGCCGGCTCTCCCAGCAACACTACTTGGAAAATTGAGAATGCTTCATTGAATATTCTTTAAATCTTGTAAGGAAAAAATCTGGACTTTGTGGTTTCATACAGTTGCAAAAGGCAGTTTTAAACATTGGGTTAACACACAAAAAAAAAGTTTGCAGTAGTGGTTGTTTCGCAAAGATTTAATAAAACTAAACTGCAGCTGAAAGCTACAAACTAGCGTTATATTCCCCTACAATGTGACACTTGTGTGGCAGCCTTTCATTAATTACATTTTAGCTATAGGACGGCTCTAGATCCAGACAGCCATGTCACTATATTAAGTGTGTGCAAATTCAGGTGAGCCCAGGACACAGCGGGTGGGTATTTATATAAAGAAATCCTGAAAGGAACAAGTGTCTGTTCATAAGGTGTAAATTAAGCATCTCTCTCACACATACACACTTGAATCTCAATCTAGCACTAGCCACTGTATTTTTAAAATCGGACTCCATTACAATAAAATGAACTGAAGTTGATTAAAGCTCAGAGGCTGGACAGTCACACCCAATGATAACTGCTTGATATAATGTAAATAAAGTGGTACAGCTCAGTGAATGAAAAAGGGACTTTATTTCACTTGCAATGAACAAATTACATGCATTATTAAAGCAGTCAATTGCAGATTTAAAAAGGTGCAGAAACAGTTCTCTGTATCACACAGGGTCACAATGCTACAAAGCACAACCTACTAAATTGTAATACAAATTTATAAAAGGATGATTCAAAATAAAAATAGACCCAGGGGCAGCAGACAACCTGACCAAAGTGCAGCATGGCAAAGATTTAAGCGACTCTGCAGTTCCATAAGCTTGGCACATCTCCAGCCAGAAGGAAGAGTTTTGGTTGCCGACTGACCTCCCCATGGCCCTATTGCATAAGACAACGGGGCTTTGATCAGCTGTTAATTGATAAACCAGGATTAAGGAAAAAGTGCTACAAAACACATCTAGCAACAGTTTACCAAAGGTCAGTAAGAAACCACAATGAAATGTAGCCCATGTGACGTCAAAGACTCACTTCCAGAATCTATATCAGGTCCTTGTGGGCAGTAAATGTTGGATCACCGCGTAAGACATTGCCAGTGGAACAGCCTGGCTACCCCTCTTTGAAGTGATCCCTGAATTGCGGTCGGTCCACTCACCATTCTTCAGCCTTTGTGCACAGAGCAACCCTGTTTAGAGAAGAAAAGAATTAATACAAAAGTTTCCTCAAACAATTTCTTCCACAAATAAAATGTGAATGTTTCCAGAGTGTCACATCAGATGACGTGAAACATCTGGAGTTTACTTTTTGGTCATGTCCACAGCAGACCAGGAACAAAAGCCATCCTAGTAGCCTTGGTATATGACCAAATTTACACAAATAATCAATAGGACGGACAATAACATTCATACCTACCTATCAAATGGATCAGGCTTCCTGCCAGGCTAATGGGCTAGGCTTCCTGCCAGGCTAATGGGCTGGACAATGAAACTGACACCTGGTGTTAGACCATAATAAGGTATTAGCAGGCACGTGCAGAGGGGGGGGGCAGAGGGTGCTTGAGCACCCGCCCCTTTCCTCCAGGATGCCTCAAGAGCGCTTTTCTTGGTTTTTTTTTTTTATGTGTATGTGTGTATGGAGCCCTGTCTTTGCCCCTCAACAATAAAATGTAACTATTAATCTCAATTTTGCCAAATACAAGGATCTGGCTTGCATCAGTCACATGACTGCCATTAACCAATGCTCGCCCTTGAGGGCAGAGCGCGCTCGTTACGAGCCGGGTACGAGCTCGCAAAGTGCACGTGCATTTTCTGCAGGCTGGGTGGTGCGGAGCTGGAGGAGAAGCAGGCAAATTAGTTGGAAGGTGCAGACTGCAACAAAACAGTAAATAGGGTGTACAGCGCACACTATAGTCTATAACAAATGAATTGAAATAAATGAGCTTGCTGTTTGTGCAACAGCGCGACAAGCATTACCTGTCCTTTTATGAACAACTGCACAAGTAATGGTGGTCATTAGCTGCTAGCTAACCAGGTAAGGGTGTTACAAGGGGGTCTGTAGCTCTGTCCACCGTTTTAGGGAACATGGTTTGCTTTAAAGTAAGTTACAGGACTTTTCCCTTCTTTTCTGGAGAGCTTTTATTTCACTAAAAACGATCTAATATGGATATCCATATAATTCCATATTAGATTCGTCATGAATACGAGTTGTTGTTATTCAGCCTGTTCTATGTTTTTTAACTTTGAGCACCGGCCCCTTTAAACGTCTCTGCACGGCCCTGGGCATTAGTATGGTGTAGGGTCTCCTTTTGCAGGCAACAAAGCATCAGTTCTTCTTGGGAAACGTTTCCTGACTCGCTCCTCCAAAACACCCCAAAGTGGCGCAATATCATCAGATCTGGTGACTGCAGGCATTTAGCATTTTCATGTTTATCAAACCACCCTGCCACCATTCCTACTGTATGTACTGATGCATCATCATCCTGATACACAGCACCACTGAAACAGGCGTCCAGCACTGGCACAAGTGACCAAAGGATTGGCTATCACAGGGTGACCATGACCGACCCTGTGGAGCTCCTAATGAACAGCTTTGGTGGGAACAGGAGACGAGGGGCATGTTTAATTCTGCAGCGAGTTGGGCAGCTGTGGTTTTGTTGTTTTCGCACACAATCTAGGTTAGTACCCAGATATCCCTTCCAGACAGCTTCCTATTGCGTCCACAGTTACCCCTGTTGGACATGGTCTGTCCTTCGTGGTGATATGCAGGCAACCCGGGATACTGTGGCTGTCGATATACCAAAAAGGCCTGAGACACACCAACAATCTGCCGTCTTTCGGACTCTTACGCATGTCATGCTGTGCAGACTCATACCGCATGAACAACTGCTATCGCTGTGCTAATTCAACCTTCACACTCTGTCCATTCCATCAGAAAGAGCAATCAGGGAAGACTGGCCACCAGGGCTCAGACATACACTCACCTAAAGGATTATTAGGAACACCATACTAATACGGTGTTTGACGCCCTTTTGCCTTCAGAACTGCCTTAATTCTACGTGGCATTGATTCAACAAGGTGCTGAAAGCATTCTTTAGAAATTTTGGCCCATATTGATAGGATAGCATCTTGCAGTTGATGAAAATTTGTGGGATGCACATCCAGGGTACGAAGCTCCCGTTCCACCACATCCCAAAGATGCTCTATTGGGTTGAGATCTGGTGACTGTGGGGGCCATTTTAGTACAGTGAACTCATTGTCATGTTCAAGAAACCAATTTGAAATGACTCGAGCTTTGTGACATGGTACATTATCTTGCTGGAAGTAGCCATCAGAGGATGGGTACATGGTGGTCATAAAGGGATGGACATGGTCAGAAACAATGCTCAGGTAGACCGTTGTATTTAAACGATGCCCAATTGGCACTAAGGGGCCTAAAGTGTGCCAAGAAAACATTCCCCACACCACTACACCAGCACCACGAGCCTGCACAGTGGTAACAAGGCATGATGGATCCATGCTCTCATTCTGTTTACGCCAAATTCTGACTCTACCATTTGAATGTCTCAACAGAAATTGAGACTCATCAGACCAGGCAACATTTTTCCAGTCTTCAACTGTCCAATATTGGTGAGCTCGTGCAAATTGTAGCCTCTTTTTCCTATTTGTAGTGGTGATGAGTGGTACCCGGTGGGGTCTTCTGCTGTTGTAGCCCATCCGCCTCAAGGTTGTGCGTGTTGTGGCTTCACAAATGCTTTGCTGCATACCTCGGTTGTAACGAGTGGTTAATTCAGTCAAAGTTGCTCTTCTATCAGCTTGAATCAGTCGCCCCATTCTCCTCTGACCTCTAGCATCAACAAGGCATTTTCGCCCACAGGACTCTCGCATACTGGATGTTTTTCCCTTTGCACACCATTCTTTGTAAACCCTAGAAATGGTTGCGCGTGAAAATCCCAGTAACTGAGCAGATTGTGAAATACTCAGAGCGGCCCGTCTGGCACCAACAATCATGCCACGCTCAAAATCGCTTAAATCACCTTTCTTTCCCATTCTGACATTCAGTTGGGAGTTCAGGAGATTATCTTGACCAGGACCACACCCCTAAATGCATTGAAGCAACTGCCATGTGATTGGTTGATTAGATAATTGCATTAATGAGAAATTGAACAGGTGTTCCTAATAATCCTTTAGGTGAGCATATAATAATAATAATAATAATAATAATAATAATACTTTATTAATCCCCGTGGGGAAATTGTCTGTACGCCTTCCTCACCTTGCTCTTTGTAGAGTAAGCTGTCAGCGAAGGGCAGCCACCTGTAGCAGCGCCCAGGGAGCTGGGGGTTAAGGGTCTTGCTCAAGGACCCGCATACGTGCTGAGGCTGGGTTTGAACCGGCGACCTTCTGATTACAGGCACACAGGCTTAGCCCACTGAGTCACACACTGCCCATATATAGACATGAAGCCTCAAAAACGATTGGCTTGTGTGTCAGTTTCATTGTCCAAACACCTGTAAGGATTCTTCACAAGACCTGTAGATTTAAAGGAAAATAAATTCTTAAGATTTGTAGCATCCTCCAGCACATTAAATGCCACTTCATAATGGCATGTGTCAAATATTTACACATTAGTGTGAAGAATGACAGAACTGCAAAAAATCATGTTTAAGCACAAATACCAGGACTCCAAGCACAAAGGAGCATGAAGACCAACGATGCCACATGCTCAGTTTGCTGTCGCACTGTGTTATGAACAGTCCAGCCTGGATTCAGCTAGCTGCAGATACCATACAGTGCTTTCGAAATCAGTGATGCATGGACTATGCAAATTACACTTACAAAGTTACAGTGAGGCTGTACATGAACCCTACTAGCAACTCAAGCATACATGCAGAACATCTACAGGAGAATCCTTACACTCACCCATAAACAGGAAATGCTCAACCATCGCTGAATGATCCTTTTCCCCTCAAGAGATTCTGGAAACCAAATGAGTTATGTTCAAAGATGGAACTGGTCTCAGCACAATTACGTAATTTCCATGCCTGCGTATGGAGTTCTACAATGCCTAAAGCAAAATTCCTTACAAAGTATAAAGAAGAATCCAGCTGGTTGCAGATAACAATATAGCCCATAGGGATTAAATATCTAAAATAACAAGAACGTAGCATTAAAATACTTGTTCTGCACTTTTATCCCACAGAGCTAACGGTAATAACTCTGAGGGTAAAGCGAAACTGCAGGTTTTTCTACGAGGTATTTCCAACGACAAGGTCTCATAATGTGGAGCCCATCGGGATAGACCTCAGAATCACTGCAAGTCACCACCATCATATTAAAAAAATAAATAAAAACACTAACAAAAACATACCAAGCATAGCCATGTGAACTTCAATCAGCAAACCATTTGGACAGCTAGGAAAAAACAGAAACTGATAGTCAACCTTCACTCGGTACACAGCAGAAGACATCATATGTGAGCGATGTCCAAGTTCAGAGAGAATTAATTCATCCAGATTTCAGAGCAGTTGAACATTGGCAATCATCATTACAGACAGGACCACAAATATACACATATGTATACAGAAATGAAAGCCTTCATACCTGATAAATCTCTCCCCAACTTGGGCCTTCTTCCTGAAGGAAAATTAAAAGTTAAATAAATGCAGCTTAAATACAGCAACACAAAATGTTTTAAAACAGCTCAAGTGTCCACCCTGAAATGTAACACTGCTGTTGGGTAAGCACAACAGTGGGTTGCAGCAGGCAGTATTTATATCAGCACATCAACAGTATATGAGCCCACGGTCACTGAGGCTTTGACTGATGACGAGCATAGTCATTTCATGACATTGTTGTTAAAATACCACATGCATAATAGATACCTGCGCTCTGGATATGTGGTCTCTGGTGCCACTAAGGCATCGTATTTCGCTTCAGAATTTGGATCTGAGAGAGACGGGGAAAAAAAATAAAAAATGCGACACGCCTTACAATCCCAGGTTTTAATAATTAATAATCCGTTGACGCATGCGCACTGACTTAACGGAACTTCCGATGGGTAGGAAGGCGTAAGTGGTTATGGAAGCAGCGGTGGTTAAAAATAAAGCTTGTAATTGATATCAAGCACATAAATGCACGTTCACTTTGAAGTTTCCAACCCGAACTGCATGCAACGTACAAAAAGACGGGGGGAAAAGAGCGTGCAAAGGGCCCCCTATCACAGGAAAACCGCGAGTCAGAATAGGATATAGGATACCCGTTTAGAAACACGTGGTCAGGAAACCAAGACAGCTAAGCCAGAAGAACAGCCATATTGTCGTCCACGTTCATCCTCAAACATTGACCTGTGTTCTAACCGGATTTTATGATGTTTCAGGCATCATTGTCACCACATTAGCCGGTGTTCCATAGTGGCGAAAGCAGGTCCTGAGATTTGTTTAGCCATGGGGAAGAACTGGGATTTACCCACGAAACATGATAACCCCTTTAGACTTCACCTCATGGCACGAGCGGAAAGCCCAGTCAGACTTTTAAGGTTAAACTATTGAACTATTTTGGAAAAAGACTAAATTGAGAAATGGTGTGCCCGTGATTATGCACCTCCATCAGACGTGCGATTACGATTACGCACATATAAAGGCAACTTAGCTCGCAAACAGCAAGATGCATGATAACGTGCTCTGCAGTTAACACGTGGCGGCAATCAAAATACAAGATATGCAAAACTCCCTTAAAAAAAACTACCCGCGACAACAGCAATATCATTAACAAAGATCACGATATTCATACAAGTCAAGTTATCTGGCTTGACCTGACTAGATCTATACAACAAACACATTCCACCACTTACCACTTACCACCCACTCCGCCTGGCTATATCAAAATGGGACCCTGCTAACGTTTTGTTCAACATTTATAGGCACGACAGTAGCACACTTTACGGCACGTAACGACCAGCCAATCGACGTCTTCGATTTTGAGCTGGTTTATTAAAACGATAAGGCAATGATTTAAGCAACATTTGTCAATGTCTTGGGATATTTAACCCATACTATGTGGGATAATTCACAATAAATGTACTTAATTACGTATTGAATTTGATCTTTATAATGAAGTAGTTTTTAAAGTTTTAGCTTTTTAAATGAATAATGTTGACAAGCCACAAAACTTAAGTCCCTTAATATTGTATTTCACAGTGTCGCTCACACAATATTTGATTTTTTTGTAAATATAGCTAGAGGTGTGCCATATTTATGGAAGCCCGTTTCCGCCAGGTAGTAAAAAAAAATATAAGCCACGGAATCTCGCCATATTATGGAAGCCCGTTTCCGCCAGGTAGTAAAAAAAATATAAGCCACGGAATCTCGCAATTGCGACTTTATATCTCGCAATTGCGACTTAGTAAGTCACAATTCCGACTTTATATCTCGCAATTGCGACTTAGTATCTCGAAACAAGTTTCTAGCTTTAATAACTTTTCACGGAAGTAAGGTGGGGCGTTTTTAATGACAGAATCGTGTTGTCCAGTACACAGACAACGATGCACACCGATTACGAAACACGTAATCAAGCAATTCAGCTGTGATACATTTACTTTGTCCCACGGTGCACTGCCTAAATCACACTTTACAACCTACTTATGGATTAATTTGTGTTATCAATTAACTGTCAATATGTATGAAATGGAGCAATGGCATGTAATATGGATATGATGTAATAATTAAACTGTTAGACAGAAAGTGATCTTGAAAATCCAAGGGGTGTGCATTGCCCCCTGACTCCACTGATCAAGGCACACTTCATAGGACATGACTGTCTCATTTTGTTTCAGAGCAATTAACCCTTTAGTGCATTGCCCTTATGGCATGTAATATGCACACAGTGTATTAATTAATAGCTGTTTTAGAGAACGTGATCTTGAAAATCCAAGGGGTGTCCATTGTCCCCCAGGTTCCCCTGATCCATGCACAATTCATTTTGTTTCGGAGCTATTAACCCTTTAGTGCATTACCCCTATGCCATGTAATATGGATACAATATATAATTAATAACTGATAGAGAGAAAGTTATTCTGAAAATCCAAGGGGTGTGCATTGTTCCCTGTAGTCCACTGATCAAAGCACACTTCACTAGAAGTGCCTGTCTTGTCTAGTTTTAAAATTATTAACCCATTCATGTATTGTCCCATTGCACATTATACGGATACATTCAAACATTCAGAAATTAATTAAGATTTGTACGTAAAGCAATCTGGGAAACAAAGGGGTGTGCATCAGTCGCCATGAGCCCAAAATGCTAAACCACCATGTCATTACAGATGACAGCACCTATAATATTAGCTATTAACACGATTTTGCACAAATCATGAAATGGTTTGAAGCGCAAAAATAATCGGTGGGCATCGTTGTATGTGTACTGGACAACACGATTCTGTCATTAAAATGACACCGATGCTTAAGTGAAATCCAGGTCCTTTTAATTGAAGATATAAAGTCGCAATTGCGACATATAAAGTCAGAATTCTGACTTACTAAGTCGCAATTGCGAGATATAAAGTCGCAATTGCGAGATATAAAGTCAGAATTCTGACTTACTAAGTCGCAATTGCGAGATATAAAGTCGCAATTGCGATTTACTAAGTCGCAATTGCGAGATTCCGTGGCTTATATTTTTTTTACTACCTGGCGGAAACGGGCTTCCATACTCATATTTCACAGTCATGATATGCGCCATTTTTTGCTTATTTTTTGATGCATGGTCATGTGACTGATATACCGCATACCATTACATATAATGCTGTAGATAATCTGTGTGTAAAATGTCTCAAAGGTTATTTGCTGCACATGGAGCTAGATTATCAGAATGGATTGAAAATGATGACGAAATGAAATGTTTTGAGAAAATTATCCTACAATCTCTCAAATCCACACAGTACTACATTCTTTTACACTTGGACGTATCTTCATACGTCAATTTTCCACGTGCGCTTTCAGGCTGGGGACGGTTGTGCGCGCGGCAGCTGGTGAGCATACTATACATTTGGCTGTGGTTGCGGATGGTTATGGTCGGTGCGTGAATACAGCGTGATATTCCACCGGACCAAGAGAGGGCAGACATAATGCAACAAACACAAATACAAGCAATGCAGTGAAATGGGTAAACTTTTATCAACAGTGTTAAAGTTATTAATCTAGGCTTGGGCGGTATTGCGGTAATATGGCATTCCACATTTCGACGACATTAGCCGGTACTCCCCGCCCCTTGCTTTGTGAATTTTATGGCCAATTTTTCAAAATACAGGAATAGTATTGCTTTTTAAAATACCATACACCACAGTATGAAGAATTAGATAAGCGCGGGTACCTCAGACCCTCCACATACAGCAACTCACCGTGTCTACTACAACAACAACTACAGCTATTCTTCCTCTACTCTTTCATCATTGACTGATAATCTGCGAAATCCCATGCTGCCACCTACTGGAAACACCTAGTCAATTATTTTGCAAAAAAAATTTGGGCTACACACACACACGGACCGCAGCCAACCCCAGATGACGAAATTTCCATCACGTCCCCTCATCCGCATCCAAAAGCGCGCACAGATGAGTGAAGTATGAATTGGCCTCAATGCCCAGATTCTGTTTGTGGACTTCATCTCTGCCTTCAATGATAGCAACCCTGACTTACTGCTTAAGAAACTCAAGACCCTCCATATCCAACCATCTCTCTGCTACTGGATTCATGATTTCCTGACAAGCAGGAAACAGGGCAGCTACACTTCAGAGTGCCGGTGCCCCACAAAGATGTGTTCCCTGCTTTAATCTTTGAACACCAAAAAACTACACTTTAAAGTAACTCCTACTCTGAATGGACTTATCATGAATGGTGAGGAGTCCAGCTCCCGAAAGGAAGCTGACTGGTGTCATGGTGATTAACAACAAAGTTGAACACACTGTAGGAAAAAAAAAACGTGGAAATGATTTTCGCCTTCCAGAAGCCCCGCCTCCGCCACTCGTATTGCACGGCACTACAGTCAAGGCAGGGGAGACCTTCAAATTCCTAGGCTCCACCGTGCAACAAGAACTCAAACGTGACACAAACATTGCCTGCATGACTAAGAAGGCCCACCAGCACATGTACTTCTTGTATCAGCAGAATAAATTCAAGGTCTCCCAGACGGTGGCTCAGCTGTAAACCTAGCAGGTTAATCAATTATTGCATCCTCCATTGATGTCTGGTTTGGCTCACCATCACACTCTAAGCAGACACTTCAGCGAATTGAGTGATGTGTGGAGAAGATCGCTGCCTGTCAGCTCCCCCCGTTTGAGGAACATCCATCCATCCATCCATTTACTTCCGCTTATCCGAGGTCGGGTCGCGGGGGCAGCAGTCTCAGCAGTCTCAGCAGGGAAACCCAGACTTCCCTCTCCCCGGCCACTTCATCCAGCTCCTCTGGGGGAATCCTGAGGTGTTCCCAGGCCAGCCAGGAGACATAGACTCTCCAGCGTGTCCTGGGTCTTCCCCGGGGCCTCCTCCCAGTGGGACATGCCCGGAACACCTCACCAGGGAGGCGTCCAGGAGGCATCCTGACCAGATGCCCGAAACACCTCATCTGGCTCCTCTCGATGCGGAGGAGCAGCGACTCTACTCCGAGTCTCTCCCGAATGACTGAGCTCCTCACCCTATCTCCTCCCTTTTGGCTCAGCTCCTCCTTCACCATGACAGACCGATGCAGCGCCCGCATCACTGCTGACGCCGCACTGATCCGCCTGTTGATCTCCCGCTCCATCCTTCCATGAACAAGACCCCGAGATACTTAAACTCCTCCACTTGGGGAGATGTACAATTTATATATTTATATTTATATGTCTGTTTGCTTATTTATCATTTGCATGTCTTTCTTTTTATTTCTACTCCCACTTTACTTTTATTCTATTTATTGTTTTTGTAGTTTTGTTTTGATTGTATGTTTAATTGTACATCTACTGTATCAGTCAAGCCTCCATCTGCACCAAAATACATTCCTTGAACTTTTTGTACTAGTTGAATAAAAAGATTTGGTAACACTTTACCTGAGAAAGCACAAAAAATTTAGTATTTATTAACCAAAAACAAAGTGTTAGTTACGTACTGATCCCACGTTGGAACTATATCTGTTCATGATTTGTACTTGAGTAGTAACTGAGTTACTAAGTTACTTGTGCCCCCTCAAGTACAGTCGATCGTTCTATATTGGAACATCCCCCATTGCGGTGTTGATATGCTGTGGGGTCCGCTTAAGATCATTTGGAATTTTGCGAAAGCCACAGATGACACGCAAAAATGCAGTTTTACTCATAAATGCATAAAAATGTACACTGCTGGTTTGGAGAACGCCAAGCGTGTTCATGACAGCCTCTCACGTGACATCTCGTCGTCATCTTTGTATCTCGCGGTTCTTGTATCGTTCCACTTCGGTTCTGCTCACCAAGGAGACCAAAATACTTTACGTTGTTTCTCCAGATTGCAGGGGGGCTGTGCCCCTAACCCCCACGATGTGGAAGGGTCAACTGTGAAGTGTTACAGTGATTCTGATCTGTACAATAACAACTGTGTCTTATTATAAAACGTAAGTAGTACTCCTCGGTTGTCTTTTATTTCTAAACTTTGGTACCAATGATATGGAATGATGGAATTAATCATTTAAAAGTAAAAACTCTGGGGCAGTAAAGGTCAGGGGCTCTCTGAATATGGTGAATGTCCTTACCCTGGGAAGCCAGTCAAAAACTTTCTTATTTGCTGGTATGCATTGAAGAATAAAATTTTGCGCCTTGATTTAAAAACGTGTGTATGCCAAATGTAACCCTTCTCTCTATTACTCCATCACCTGAGAGCTATGGCAATTATTTTCATCCCGTTTCCTAAAAATCACACTTTGTAATGATTTCAAAAATTTCAAAAGATGAGATTAGATGTGAGAATAAAGACTACAAAAGTCAAATGCTGCTCCCAGGTCCTATAGGTGTGTGCCGTAGGTTCATTGGAAAGTTTATTTCAGCTATTAGATATTTAAAAAAAAATAAAAGATTGGAGAAATTCAAATAATCCAGCAAACAAGATAACATTATCTCTTACTTCTACTCATCAATTCCATCTAGCAAACAGTGTCACACCAAATGTGAGTGCTGTCATTCTCTTATTCCTCGGTTTCTGATAATTAATGATCTTAAGTTTCAAATCCGTCATTTGAATAGGTTATTTCCTTGAAAACCTAGTGATGGTTTGACTAGAACTGTGAAAGAGCACAACCAAAACAAGATCAGCCCAGGCTGCTTCTCTGCTTTATTGAATGTGAGCTTTCTGTTTTGTACAAACAAATAGTACACTATAGGCTAGAGTAAAAAACACACTTTGGATATTATACTCAAACATTTTCAAAAACAGACAAAAATATATAATTCCAGTTTCTGATAGAGAATATTTGTTAATTTATTAAAGTACACAAACTTAAATAACATGTAAATATATGACTGACCATTCGTTTGTGCTTCACAAAAATCAATAAGTTGCAGTCAGTACACTTGAACAGCCCGATGTAGCCGCGTTTCCTCGGATTTTCTTGTGTGAATTTAACCTGAATTAGTTTTTTTCCCAAAACAAATAAATCATGGTCTGTGTTCAGAACTAACAAATTTGTTTTTCAGTGAAGGGCAATTTCAGAATGGTTTGGTTTCAAAGTTCTTAGTAGCTGCATCAGTGATTTTTATCCATTCATCCACCTCCTAACCACTTATCCTGATAAGGGGCACAAGGGGGACTGTAGACCCCATTTAATGTATGAAATCATCATTGAAACAACATGAATTCACTGGATGCTTCAAGCAAATCCAGGACATTAAGGTTAGTCCTGAACTGCCACTATTAACCAGTAGAGGGCAATATACCATTTCAAAAATAAAATCAAAGGGAACAAATAAAAAAACTATCTGGAAATCTACGACCATCCTTAACAAGCATCTGCACTGCAGACAGATGTACTGGGTGTTAATGAAAACCACGCAGCTCATGTCATTCACAACGCTTCCTTTTTCTGTCCTGCAAGCTCCTTCCAAAAAATGGATGTTATTTTTTGGTTTTTTTTTCATCCTTTCATCTCAACCTTTCCATCGCTGACACACTGTACAACAACATTGGCAATAAATGTCACAGTGGGAAAATCTCACAGATTAAAATGCAATATCTAAGTATAACATAATGTACATGTACAGGGAATATAAATCTGCCAAATGTATTATTTAGATTTTAAAAGCTTGTATAGATTTAGGGAACACTGTAAAGTGAGTGGTGCAAAAACACACAAAAAAGGCACGATAATTCGGGCCGTTTGGTGCAAGAATAAAGTGAAATACAAGTATATCTTTTTTTTTGGAGAACCACTGGAATATGCCAACAATTGCCTGAGTGTTAAAACAAATAAAACATTGACATTTTTTTTTCAACATGCATTCACATCTCCAGTCAATACAGCAGCCTGACAGGCAATGCGATAGCAGTAAAAGTACAAAATGTTTGTCCATTAAGAAAGACTGACATTCCTCTGGCATCCATAGAAGTCTTTTTTTCACAGAAAAAACAGGAGTATCAAACATTTAGTAAAGTCAGTTCATGACAAACCAAGGACATTTGCATGCATTTTTCCCATAGTATAGAGGTTGAATACAAAGGCAAACAGATTGCAAAAAATGTCACGAATGTGGCAGCGAGAGAGTCTACCTTGGTGAGCCAGCCTTACTGACACATCTCCTGCAGCTTTGGGCCATTTCTGGGGCAAAGAATTAACCTGACTAAAGATCCTGTTACCTCCCATAGTCCCTCCTATGCTATACAACACCTGAACAAAATGCTCATGAAGTGTTACTTGCACAAAAATGTTCTGAGGGCAGAATAAAAAATGATTGGTTCAGGGAGATTAGATTTTAGAGGAGGTGGCTTCAAGCAGCGAGAGGAGGCGGGACCAACCAATCAGATATCTTGGACCCGCCTCCTCTACAATTCGATTGGTTATCTCTCTGAACCAATAATTTCTCGTTCTGCCCTCTGAACATTTTTGCGTAAAAGTAAAACTCCCATGAGCGAACAAAACAAATAAAACTTCTAAAGTAGCTTTATCACAGAACAACAAAATACACCAAAAGGCTTGCTATGAACCAGGTGCTGTGTCAATGTCAGCTGAGTATGATAAATAATTTAATAGGTGGGGAAAAAAGTTCTGCCTTCCTGTTGGGTGAAGGCATGTGTTTAAGATGCCTGACTGTACAGCCCCTTCTGCCGTGTTACTGTCTGCTGTCAGTGTTTGCAGTGCAGGTAATGTGTCAAACTGGTGACTGTGAGATACAGCATGCCGTGTCAAACTGGTGACTGTGAGATACAGCATGCCGTGTCAAACTGGTGACTGTGAGATACAGCATGCCGTGTCAAACTGGTGACTGTGAGATACAGCATGCCGTGTCAAACTGGTGACTGTGAGATACAGCATGCGGTGTCAAACTGGTGACTGTGAGATACAGCATGCCGTGTCAAACTGGTGACTGTGAGATACAGCATGCCGTGCCAAACTGGTGACTGTGAGATACAGCATGCCGTGCCAAACTGGTGACTGTGAGATACAGCATGCCGTGCCAAACTGGTGACTGTGAGATACAGCATGCTGTGCCAAACTGGTGACTGTGAGATACAGCATGCTACTTTTCTGCATTTTTTGTAAATACTCTGCACCAAACAAACTCAGCTGGCAGGTTCGAGAATAACTTTAGCTTTTCCTTCATTTAAGTTTATCTTGTGTTATGTGATAGACCATGAGTTGTTAATCTTATGATACAATAGGGAATGATTTGGGGGGCGTAGTTTCTTAAAAAGGTGCACTATGTAATCGACAGCAAACACTCACATTTTATACTGACTTACATTTCTTACATAATCTTTCTTACTGATGTGTATCTTTTCTAATAACCTCTCATCTGTTTCTCCAAAATGTTCTGAATAGCTCAGGAAACTAACATCTACTGTATGCTTTCGGATTATTTGATCTGACACACTTGGAAACAGGTTTAAAACACATGTTGCTTTCTAAACAAATCTTTTAGGAATGATCAGGAAACAGAGCTGAATACAGTGCACCTTTGACCACCCAATCTGATAAAAAAAATATTAAACAATAAATAAATAAATATTTTCTTCCTGGGAGTCACTGTTCTCCTGGGCAAATTAAAATCACTTTTATAACCAAATAGCTATAAGAGCATTTCACAGTATAATCCGTTCTCAGACTGACTACATAACTTCAGGGATTCTGTCAGCGTTGGTTCAATCCTGCATTAATTTGGCCAACTAAAGCACAGACGCCACTGCATGGGTGACATTCTCATAGTGTTTTCTCACCAGCAATTGCATTGATGTAAATTTTCTGGTTCGTTTTAGAGAACCACTATTAATCTATCATATCGACACCACATGTCACATTTATAATTAGGATGGGCAGCTCTTTGACTCTGGAGACAAAGCAAGATCTATATTCTCTGGCAAGGGTTACATTATGTCCTGGGTAACTTTATGTCATGAAACCGTAACTTCAGTGTAAGATACATATAAAATTTGGGGAATATGAAATGAGGCAGATTTCATCTGCAAACCATTATCTGAATTAGGATCTTGTGGGAATGAATGTGTCAGTCAAGGCAGGCTCTCACCCAGGCCAGACAGAACGAGCTGCTAGCCACAATGGAGGGTAGGTTGTGTTTAGTCACTGAACACTGATCCTGGCAGTTCGTTGGTCAATGTGTGCCATCGCTCGATTTTCTTGTCCTTATTCTTGAGGCAGTCAAACCAGTGTTTCAGCCTTTCTCCATTGGCATTAATCCCCAGAGAAACTCCACCTATTAAACAAATAAAACACTAATTCCTGTAAAGGCACTTTTTTTTTGAAGGTAGACAAAATATTTTGAGAAAGCTTCCTTATCTGTCGTGCAGTGTACTATGTCTAACAAAATATCTCAAGAGGTCAGGTCTGCCTCCATTGTGATCAAAATATTTATCAATTGGCATACAGGAGCCAAATAATTTGTGGGCTGATTTCCATTTTTTGTGATTGATTGGATTAAATAAGAGGTCAAGTAGCTGCAAATCATTCTAAGAGCAAAAGAGTGAGCAGTGATTGAAATGTAAAAGCACAGTTTGCAGTACAAAGCTTATGACCAGTAAACAATTTACTCATGCAGTGAGTGTAATCAACTCATCTTCAAATAATTATTTTGAAAAAGATGGGATTTTAAAAATGAATAAGGTGGGACTTACCAATGAAATCGTTGGACTTTCCAATGTCATAATCCCACACTGTCACCTCCAAGGTCTTCTTTGTTAGGTCAGCATATTTGATTTCATAGAAGAATTCCTGAAAATGACAAACAGAAATCTCATCAGTAGCACAAATAACGTGGGCAAGCAGTATGTACTTTTCATGTCAACAAACCAACCAACAAACAATACACAACAGATACAAATCTGGCCATTTTCATTATGTACAGATAAAAGCAAAGAATGCTTTGACTCTGATTAAAATGCCATTAATATGACAGGATCACACAACTGCTTCTTTTTCACTCATCTGTGTACCTAGAAATTCTAGGCCTGCTGTCAAAATGTGACGCTGTCCTGCGCCCCGGTACAATTAAATTTTATAATTTTATATGTATAATTTAACATATTCAAGAGCCCCTCTGAAGTGCTGGGCCCCCTGAATCTGCCAGGGTATCCACACCCCTCCAAGGCCGCCATCCTTGTGAGTGGATGTTAGTTAGTTAGTTAGTTGGTTGGATGAAAAATCACGGGACTTGAAGTTAAGAGGATTGAAATTTTGTTTAAAGCAAATTTCATGACAGGGTGCTTTGTAGATTCTTAAATGACTCCAGGCATCAACAAACATTACATTTCTTTAAGAGACGGCGCTTTGAAAGTCTTCTTCTAGTCATGGCTTTTCTTCCACAAAATATATTTCCCAGTTTGCATAATATTCATTGTTCAGTTTGCCCCAATTTAACCTCCAGTTTGGTCTATGTGTTCAGCCACAGTCAGAGAAGATAAAAGTCCTTCCCCCATTCACACTTGCCTCTACTACATCATTTATTTATTTTTACAATGTCAATCAATTGCTGCCATGTACAGTATCAATCAATCACAGCATGTCACCTAAAAAGGAGAGTAATAGTGTCATATCACATGACCTGGCCACCTGTCCTAAACACAGTAAAAATGATTTTGGAGGAGTTTCACCAGAGAGTGAAGGAAATGTGGCGATTGAGAGCTCAGCATATATGTGGGACCAACTTCAGGACAGTTGGAAAAGTATCTCAGGAGGCCACCTCATGAAATTGGGATAGAGGAGACAGTCGGGTCAGACAGTCCTGGGACAATTGGGGTTAAGGGCCTTGGTGGGATCACTCTGCTGACCCAGGGATTTGAACCAGCAACCTTCTGAGCCCCAAACCACAGAGCTACCTCCCCAACAAATTATAATTTTTTGTTTAATACTTTTTTGGTCAGTGCATAATTCCATATATGTCATTTTATGGTTCTGGAATCTTAATAATTATTCTAAAATGTGGAGAATAGTACAAATAAACCTTTCTGAGGGCCGGTGTAGCCAAACTTTTACTGGTACTGTAGGTGAGCGGAGATGGGGCTGCTTTGTGGGAGTGACAGGATGCTCTCCCCAGGCAGCCAGTGTGTCACAGACCCCTGATCGACAGCATTTTTACTAGGTTTTGCTGCTTCACTGCTAATTTTCTGAGCAAATGTTCACTTACTGCCCAGCTGTACTCATTCTCTCTGACTGCACAGTCCGGTGCACTGGAACAGTACAACCAACAATAATAGAGTCCATTTCTGTAAATTCACTTTTCCTGACAGTGTATATATACTGTGTGTATGATTGCCATGGGAAGAGAGATAATGAGACAGAGTAAAGAGCAAATTGCCGCCTCACCTCATTAAACTCTGGGTTTAGTGTTTTCTTTTTTACTGCAGTCTTGTGCTTTGATTTCTTGTTCTCGTCTGGCTTCAGATACCTGTGGGACAGCAACTTAATTTTCATCATCAATCAAACTATAAAGCATAATTTAGTCTGTCCCTCATTGTAAATTTGCATCAAGAAAAGAATACATTCACTGTTCATAGTACTATGATGATGTGGTTACAGTGACAGATGATAATATGGGAAAAAAAGTAGCATATTTTTCATGAGTGGATTTGATAGTAGTGGATTTTACTGGAGGAAACTGTGACAGATAGGCTGAAGTGAAAAGAAAATCACAAAACCTGCCAAAAATCACAAAGTAAGGACGGGCCAAACAGCAACTTTCTGTAGTTTGAAATTGTAAAAATCCCCGCCGATATCTTCTTCTCCAGCAGAGGGCATTGCAGAACTATATTCAGTTTTTAACGCGTCGCTGTTGGAGCTTCTAAGCATATACACTAAGCATATACACAAACAACGCTGTATATACAAAAAACTGCACTTCAGTTACTTGAAACCTATGCGATTGAACACTGCAGAACAATACATATTAAATAGATATTATGAGATTTCAACCCACATAACATGATCAATATTTCAGCACTTTTTTCTTTGTAACAAAGATACGGATCTGCCTTTTTCATAACAATTTTAAAAACATTATTTCGTAATACTGGGGTTTTAATATATTTTAATATTCAGTACACTGGTGCAATTCAAAGTACTGTAATTTAATCAAGTACTCAAGGCAACATGTTATCTTGTAGATACAGTTATGAAAGCCTTGCAATCTTAGACCAGTGTTTCCCAACCCAGTCCTCAGAGACCCCCAGACAGTCCACATTTTTGCGCCAACCCAGCTTCCGGCCAATCACGAACACCGAATACCCGGCATGGTTGTGTTGGGAGCTGGGTCGGAGCAAAAACGTGGACTGTCTGAAGGTTGACAAGGACTGGAATTGGAAAGACTGATCTAGACTATTGTTAGATATACAACCTGGAGAGGAAACTGGAATGGACGGCACCGCTGTTCCACAACTCCAGGCTGGGAACTCAGATCCCACGTCTGAGATTTATGTGTGTGGAGTTTGCATGTTGTCCCGCGTTACGTCGGTATCCTCCAGCTATGCAAATTCCCTCATACAGTCAGGATAATTGATAATTGGTGTATCTAAGTAGCCCCAGAGAATATAACTGTGTGTGTGCCCTGTGTCGGAATGCCATCCCATCCATGTGGCTCTTGTCTTATTTTGTTCCTGCTGTGCAGCTCTTGCTCCTATAATACTTACTCTTGTACCTGGGCATTCACTGGAAGCTCAGCCTGGCTGCTTTTATGACTAGTCGACTCGCTGACATGTTTGCAATGTGCTATTTGCCTGTATAAAATTAAATGTACAAGTAGCCCAACCCTCTGCTTTCAGGAACAGGCTCCCTGTGACTCACATCAGGTCGATAAGTTACTATAATGTTTGAGAAAGTATGCAGGAAAGACAGAAAATGATAAAGAATCCTTAAGATTAAAATTTAAATGGTGTCCTGTCACTGCGAACTCTGAACCCCAGAAGTCCTGCAGAAATCTACAGTCTCAGCATCTGAAGGCTTGCTGACAGCTGCCTAAGAGAGTCAGACTGTTGACACGAGAAGATGTTGCGTGTAAAACCACGTATTCTTTATCCACTACAAGAGCTGGTTTCCAGAGGTTTTCTGCTTGTGCCAAAATCACGTAAATGTGATTCAGGTTTGTCTCTAATTGTGGATTAGGGTACCCATATCAGCGTTTCATTCTGCCAAGCGGGAGGAAACATCCGAGTCACTCTTGCTGAAGCGGTTTATCTGGCAAAGCGGGTTATCTGTCTCGCTGAAGAGCCCCGCCCAGGTCATCCACTCAGGTGCTGACTATGCATGGATTAATTTTACCATATCACACTGAGAGACGGTGTCTAGCATTATTCTCTTCAAAACATCCTGCTGTAGTGAGTATGATTTTAATTGGCGTGATAACGACCAAAGTACTAAAGTGTATCAGTATAGCTATTCTCTCAAATGTTGCCTGTAGAGCTGACCCTCTGATACAAGATGTGGAATTTCATACTTTCTGTATCTTAGAACCAATTTCAATAAATTATTACGGCTACCCCCACCATGCCCGACAGCGGCTGAAAATATGTCTCCTGCAGAGAGATATCTAAGTATGTAATCATGCCATATTGCTTCAGGCTAGCAGTCTGAAAATGCAGCTCCAGAGGACAAACTGAGAACAGCACTGCGCACTCAACTTGCTATTAATGTTGGGTAACACTTTATTTGACAGGGCACAAATAATATAATGCTATAATTTTTGTATTAATTAACTACAAAGTTTTAGTACCATACTGATTTCATGTTAATTCATCAGTAGTGAATCATGACATCTTTTAACGAGCAGATACAATGTTTGTTACTACATCTGTTAATTCTGTAAACCTTTGTGAACTACTGAAGGAACAAGTAATTAATAACACAAGTGAAATACTGATCTCATGTTCGTTCATTTTTAATGAACTGCAACATCTTTTGTCAAGCAGCCATATTTGTTCATGATTTGTACTTCAGTAGTAACTCAGTTATTACTAAGTCTCTGTGCCCCGTCGAGTAAAGTGTCACCTAATTTTTTTGTTTACAAGACTCTTTGTGTATGAAAAAGAGACATTTTCCTTCTTTCCCATCATTCCTTTCCCGTTCATTTCAATGCCAGTTACGCTGCACCATCAACATAACAATGATACGTTTTTACAACATTTTCGTTAAGCGCACATGCAGCCAAAGGGCAGGAATCTTTTCCAGCTGAATGTGTCAGTAGTTAGCACGTTACATTAGCATGTTAGTAAAGCCGTATATCTCTAAGTAACAGATACTGTCAAGGAAACGCAGAGGAAATGTAAGCGTGCGAGGATTATAAATATGATTATTAATGAGATTTCTGAGCGGTACGAAGCAGCATTGACCAGACTCATTGAGATGCAAAATATTGTAACAAAGCATAGAGGCAGTGACTCTCTGTGAGCTTATGACAGCATCAGCCGCCTGTCATCCAACATAAAGTTAACTGGTTCACGGTAAATAACAGCTGAAAGGAGCAGCACGCAGAAATGAATAAGCTAGCTGGCAAATATATTCATCACCGTGACACTATATTAAAACATCACTTTGACACCACACTAAAACTATATATCACTTGGTGTGTTTTATGGCCGTTTGTGTGTAGGCAATTATATTTCAGCCAGAGAAGGAAGACACCTTGCTTAGCTGGTGGGTGGGGGCTGAGATTCCGGGAGGTGGGGGGGGGTAATTCTAAGATTTGTTTTTTATGGAGGAAGGCCAGCCTCATTAGCCAATGGTATGTTTTGATTTGGTGAGTGATTGGAGAGGGGGAACTCTGGGGGCCAATCAGCTTTCAGCCGGGCCCTGTGGCCCCACCCCTGTATACTCCAAATAACCAAAAACAGCAACTTTATATGACCTCACACTGTGGTGTTTATCGTGTTGCTCTATGAGGTATGTTACACAGTATTTCAATTATTTGAGATATGAAATCATAGATGCTGTGCACAAGAACATCCATGATACATTGACAGAGCACCCTGACAAAACACATCAATAATTCTGCTTGTTCATGGGACAGATATCCATGTTGACATGCCAGGCAATCAGTAGTGTGACAGATCTGAGTGCAAGCACGACTCGGGGAGAAGTGAAAGTGAAAAGCAATATCGACCTAGCAACAAGACTGGGCTGTGATGCTGTACGGCCTGGATAATGAATGACAATCATGAATTGACATGTTGGAAACACAGCACAGGCTTATGACATCCTGAAGGGGCGGGCACTGCTCTGCATTACGCGTCGTGATGAATGGATTCCCGCACGAGATACTACAATGGCTGAAATTCTTCAGGGGACACCTTCATCGTAAGCTGATTCTGTTCGCTGGTCACAGCGTCCCACAGAATCAAAGGAAAGTGTATTACAGTACAAACACTCCTCCCCGGGGAACTTCTGCATTCCTCACCCTCTTCTGTTATGTTACCAGGAGACAATATCCTTCCAGATGGTATGTGTCGTCTGTCAGTCTGCATGTAACTACCAATATTCATGTTTAGCTTCGAAATTTACCTTAACCTTAACAATATAATTTAATTTGATTGAACTTCAATGTATATGTTGATTGAATGTTCAAATGGCATTTTCATCTGATCAGTAGGGGGCGCAATTGCACCCCCTGCCCCTCAGTAAAATCACCCATCCATCCATCCATCCATCCATCCCCTGACTGCTTGCAGGAGCACCTGAAACACTTCCCAGGCAGCAAAGGCCACCAGGCTCTTTCTGAAATGCTTCTAAAAATGTATGTTTTCTCTAAAACTGGCGTTATTTCTTAAGAAGTACAGATAAAGACTTACAAACCCCTTGTTGTAAATAGAGGAGGTTTACAAAAGACAGAGTCTTACTGCGATTCTGGGCTGGAGTGTCTTGCTGATATCTGTAATCGCAGAAGATCTGCAGGGTGCCACTACTGAGATGTTAGGAAGCACAATTTGTGGAAGCCCTGTTTTATCCATGACCCATAATTTTTTTTTCTTATTTTGATCTTCCATTGATCTTTGCAGGGCTAGTAAGTAATTAACCTTGCACTGTAGGAACACTATACTATACAGCTATACTATACAGCTATACTATACAGTGATACAGGGGCTGTGGTAATTGTTTCCCAGTTATTTGTCAAACAGACTTTCACAAAAGTGATATGACATCTTAATTTATTAAGTCAGTAGAGAGTAAATGCAGTTTTCTAACTTCTAGCAAACTGAATCAGTCATTCAATGAGCTTTCATTGTACTGTGTACAAAACAAAGCAGTTTAATGTAATATTAAATCATTTTTTATTTTATACACGCAAAATCCTGTTATAAAGTATTACATCCCCTTTACTTAGGACATCTTGGTGCCGGTAACACTGGACAGAGAGAGTTTGAGAGCAATAATGAATTATTGCCAAACAAATAAAAAATAAAAGGATTCTTGAAAACTCTGTACACATTCAATGTTAATTTGAGCCAGAATCAATCTGATGAACGTTTTACGATCAGAGTGAAGCTGTCAGCACTCAATTTCTATAGACCAGTGTTTCCCAGCCCAGTCCTCGTGGACCAACAAATGGTCCACATTTTTGCTCCCTCCCAGCTCCCAGGTTGAGACACACTACTCTAGATCCAAGTCATAGAAATGCCAGACTTCAAGTGAAAGCAAATCCATGCCTTGGTAGCTGGGCCAGTGGTGGACTTCTCAGGAGTGGGCATTCTGCCAAAATATCTATAACGGAGGAAGTTCAGCTGTTCTATAATCCATCATTCAATAGACAGTGATTAAAAACAGGATATATTGTAGAGAAGAAAGATGGAGACAACTGTTCACTAAGTAATACAAAATGATGTAGATCCTCCAATCAAGTTTCCCTTAAACTACTTTTCTGAAGCGACCCTTTTGGCAGATGTGGATCTTATTATAATTCATGACGTACTTTATATTCCGCAGTTAAAATTCTCACTGAGTTGGTCTAGTGTGCTGGTTGTAGTGTAATGCCTTTTAGATACCTTGCTGCAGCACGTCTTGGACTATTGAATGAGCTGTTAATTCTGCTCTGTGCTCTGCACAGCTCAGCAGAACATCAGGCTGTCTTTCAGTCAAAGCTGAGACGCCGATGATCCAAAGTACAACAATAATTCCACATCCAGTTCATTGAAAAACAGGACCTAACTCAAGCTTTTTGGTGGTGCTGTGGACAGACTGAAACGCAATACTGCTAAGCCCCATAAATGTCCCTCAAGTGAAGAAGTTCTGCAGAGGCCAAGTGATCCCAGAATTCCTCTACGCGGGTTGTTTATTTGTCCACTCATATTTCTTAGCAATTTGATAACATTCAGTATCACAAAAATCAAATACTTTTCTTATATACAAATACAAGCACGAAGCATTGCTTTGTATAGAGGATGGTCAAGTCCTTTTGTGACTTTTGTGTCACTATATAAAGAGCTGCAGCACAGCCGGTCCTCATAGATCTTTTGCACTCTCCAGGGAGTAGCACTGTCCCCCTTGTATTACTGGGAACTGCACAAGCAGCATTCTTATAGCAAGGGGTAAACACTGAAAGATGATGCCACTTTACAGCAGGGCAAACTGTGAGATAAGCCTTGAGATATATCAACAGAAAAGAATTCCAAAAGTGTGTAACAGAATGATAAAAGTGCAGTATGAACAGCCAGCAGTAGAGCTGGCCAACATGCCCTAAAAACAATATCACAATATATTCAGTAATTTTCACAATATCAATAATTATCATGCTATTATAAAATATGACATGTAGTTTGAAGTTATGGAGAATGTGACAAGTATAATGATGAATTACACCAACAGCAGACTCATACCTCGATGCAATTTGTGTAAGAATAGTGCATGCTAACCGTTAATCATGCAAGAAATCAAGTGCTTAGGCTATATCACGATTCTCACGACACTTAAATTGAAGATGATATGAATGTTCAGAACCACGATACGATATTTTAACGATATATCGCCCAGCCTTAGCTAGCAGCAGGGTAAACACCTACGTTTTGACGTAAGGGTCAGAGAAGCCATTGGCGTCCATGGCGGCCAGGTGGGCGCAGCGTATGATGCCCACGATCAGGCCGCACTTCTGTGAGCTGTACTTCAGGGAGATCATGATGCGTCCTCTCTCCTCCAGGGATTTGTCGTCTGTTTTGTCAATCTGTGGAAATGGGGTGAGGATTATTGGGGGGGGGGGGACTGATCTCTCTTTTTACTCCTCTGTTGCTGACTGCCCCACAGATCCACTTTCTTGTAGGTTTTACTGAAATTTTTGAAAATGCAGGTGCACAGGACAAGGACCACAGAAAAAGCACTGCAGTGAAATGTGATCTCCTGCTGCAATACAGTGAAAATTACACCATCAGGCAGAAAATGACAACAAAAGGAAGGATTCTGAATATTTTTAAAAAGTACAAAAATGCAGGACAGTACAAAACAAGGGGTTAAGGCTGTACGTCCATAGTGTCTGAGTATGTAATCAAATGCCTCTGCAGTTAGCAGTTACTGCACGCGCTGCTATGTTTTATTGATCGCACTCAGGGAGAGCCTACAGAACAGTCTGAGGGCCACTGGCTGCTCTTCGTTATACAAAAATAGAGTGATATTTTCCGTTCACATCAATTTACAGCTATTATGAATTTTTTCCTGGGGTGCAGTTTTGGTTTCCTACAATGGATTTCTACATTATTGCAATACACTTTAGCCAGTGGCTCAGCTGCTGGTGGAACTCAAGTAGGTTCCTCAAGCTTTTGAGGGACACTGCATGAATGATCTCTACAGAACTGAGCTACAGCCGATTTATTTACATCCCCCTGTCTGCCTCCAACCCAGCTTAAAAAAAAAGAAAAGAAAGAAAAGCCATTTTGGCAACTCTGTGCTGAAATCGTCAGGTAACGAAGGACAAAGGATGATTCGGCAGCACTGCTGAGAAGGTATGCAGATTAAACAGACGATAACATAGACTTATAGACACAGCCTGCTGCTCCGACAGGCAGCCACTTTCAAGCCAGTCGATTCCAAAGGGAATGACAAAAACAAACAAACCAACCAACCAACCAAACAAACAAACAAACAAACAAACAAACAAACAAATCCCACAACCTTAAGGAGAAAGATTGCTTCCTTGCCACTGTGTCAGACATTTGATATTCAGTTTGCTGCTGAGCTGCTTTGCAATCAGGAATGGGGGGGCTGACATTTAGCACTCCATTAGCTTGTGAATGAGTGTGTCGTTCGCGGCTGTGACTGAACCTAGGTGATGTTGGGATGGGGGGCAGGGGGCTTAGTGGGAGGCTGTTTGCCTTCTTATTCTCTTTAACACTCTGCAAAGATTCCCCTTTGCCGCCTGCCAAAAAAAGACCCCAAGAGATACATGCTTAGAAGGTGCACACACATCTTTCCTTCTCTCTGGCACCACCTAGCTGTGAGGTTATGGAATAGGCAGTCCCTGTGGCTGAAACATCTTTCTTAATCATCCATAAAGCCAGCAGCAGAGCTCTCACAGCAATGCACAGTATTTTTAAGTTTTAGGATCTGACAAATTGAAAGCATGACAAAATAACATGGTACACATGTCGTGCTAAAGTTTCAATTGTTGACTCATATAAGTTGTCAGTGTGACCCTCTGCTTCCATAAATATGGCTGTTTGGTAAATCTCAGAATCTATCCTACAGATTTGTGGACACAAAACATTGAAGCCGTGGTGATGCTTATTGTCAGATTCTTTATTTTCTCCATGTGGCTCCAAGAAACAACCAACATTCACTCATACCAAAGTATTATTTCCATCAAACAAAAATTTACTAAAAAAAATGAAACACTGGTATTTTCCCAAACCGGTTATGTTTGGCGTAATATCATTGTAAATACAGCTTTAATCTTTAAGTACTAAAAGTACTAGAAAACCCTACAATTTACATAAATCCTTTGGTGCATCATGAATAATTTATGGTCTTTCATCCATCCATCCATCCATCCATTTTCCAACTGCTTCCCCACTACAGGGTCATGGGAGGGGGGGGGGGGGCGGGAGCTGGAATGTATCCCAGGCAACAACAGGGGCAAAACAGGGGGAGACGATGGACCGAATGCCAGCCCATCGCAGGCACACACACACTCTAAGGGCAATTTAGAAATGCCAGTGTAACAAGTGCATGCCCTTGGACTCCAGGAGGAAGTCCACAGTGCATGAGGAGAACATGCAGACTCCACACACGTGGATCTTCATCCACAGAGGATGTATCCTGGGTGTATATACAGTACTGCGCAAAAATATTTAAAGCTGTTTGTCTGGGTAATATGCATTTAATTCCTCAAAATTAGGAGTAAGACAATAAAAATTATCAAGAATTTCTTCTGTTCTCCAAAAAGTTACCGATATCTAGGCTAGATGAACACAGCTTCAGTTCCCAAACCTCTCCTAAGGGGCATCCCAGCCATTCCATGCATTTCTTACAATTTCATCACCAGCTCACTTAATTAATTAATTGAATTAGGTTTAAAAAGTCAATGGTGTATTGATTAGCCATACGAGGTGTGCTGGTGGTCAAGTCCAAAATACATGGCTGTATTGAGAGGTTTCCAAACGGCTAAGCAGACACACTTTGACAGACATCGTAGTTTTCCACCAACATGAATGTTATTTAAATATTATTTCCTTTGGCTGCCTTAAGACTTTTGTACAGTTCTGTATATAGAAATTCAACTGGAAATGTGAAAAAAGATCTTTTTATATATAAATCATATTTATATAATTTCATGAAGGACATCATAAAAGTATCTTCCAAAACTGTGCTTAAAAGTCGGGGTGGAGGCACACAACCTGTTTGACATGACTGGTTAACTGTAACGTTAGAATGGTTATTACAGTACAGTCATCCACTCACTCCCCGTCCTCCCGCCCTGTCAGCCTGATCTCGGATCACAAAAACCCGTCACCTCTGCCATTCTGTGACTGTACAGAAGCCTGCATGAATGAGATGCTTCGCATCGCAGATATTAAGGAGAAATAGCTTCCTGTTAACCTCACCTGTTCATTTAAGGAATAAAAAGCAGCCAGTGTTTGTGGAACAGAAAAATCATGGTTCCCTTGAATTTCAGATCAGTCCTTCAGCAATCAGCAGTCTACCTTGTGGAAATACATCATGTTAATGTGATTGCTCAGACAGCACTAAGACGGTGACACTTGTTCTGATGTCGGCAATGTCCTAACATTTGCTTTTTGTAAAGCCCTCGAAAACATGCCCAGAAAAATGCCTGCTCTGCTCGACACTATAAACCCGGGGATTTCACGGATTGTTGCTGCATTTTCTTGGGTGTATTAAAGCTGTTTTTCAAAGGAATTCCTAGTCACATTATGTTATTTGCATAAGCCTTTATAAATAAACTCCGGAACAAATCTCCTCGTATTTGGAACTGCTGAAGAAGTAGTGCAACGTATAGTCTTTACAAGTTAAATATTTGATTTGGCCCATAAATCAGTAGCACTGACACTCAAAGTGGTCTCAAGGGCCAAAGAGATCATTCTTACTGTTAATTTTGTGTTAAATCACAAAATCAGCAATTCTGTACAAAAGAGTCACACACGAGGTGGGCAGACAGTCACAAAACGGTCCTTTATTTGACATCCAGCCTTCCTTGAACCCTTTCTTAAGGGCCAAACAAAAAAAATTACTATCCTGCCAAGGCCAGGATTCGAACCAGTGACCTTCTGGTCACAGAAGCCACATTATTGACACCATTAGGTGATTCTTTCTGGGGGGCACAGGTGGTCATTTGGGGGGGGGGGGGGGGGGGTGCCAATACTGTGCAAATGCCACCTCTGATCATGACTCTCAGGATGGGCGACGGACGAGCAAACTGTCACATGTCACAGGAACCGGCAAGCAGGCCCCTGTCAGGTGACACAGCGCGGTGACGCCACGCCCACCTCCAGGTACAAACAACCGGCAAGGAAATGCTACAGGCAGAGCGGCTGTTAATGAAATCCTACAGGCTGACTGTCACTCCTGCAATTGTCAGGCGGAGAAGAGGCGTCTCTCTCGCGCGCAATGACGGTATTTGGGCTGTCAGCGCTAGTGATGTAAAACCCCATTGTTCTGGCAGAGGCCCGCTTTCGCGTTCTGAAGGCTTCCTCTGATGTTAAACGGAGAGGGGAATTTTAAAAAAAACAGCCCATCAGAGCAGAACTGCGCCAAAAGCCGTTCTATGAATGAAACTCACCTGATGAAATTAGAAGCCTTTAAAAGCACGGCGGGATAAAACGGATAAAAGGCCACAGGCACAAATATTAAAGGTGAATTCCTCCTCCTGATAGAGGCTCTGAATTTGGAGTAAAAGGTGTTCAAAGGACCCAGGCAAAATCTTTTCACTGATGTTGTTATTTTATCTTTTTTTTTGGAGGTCGGTGTATTTATAAGTGCGTTTCCATGATCAAAGTCAACAACTGTATTTTGGTTAAAGAGATCAAACTAAGTGTGATTCTACGCTGTGTAGGAAACTCTGGTTTTGTATTTGTCAATGGATATTAATAACACATTGGAGGACGTAGATAATAGGGCTACAACAGCAATAGACAAGTCATGTTCTATATTTAAACTCCCACACCTTTGAATCATGTGGCAAATTGCTGTCTAGGTATCTATATAACCCACATATATACCTACATACATAAGCTACATACAATACTGGTCTAAAGTCTGGACTCACCTACTGGAAATCATGTGTTTTTCAACAAAATAATAACCCTAAGCTCACCTTGAGGTTATGTAAGTATTATTGTGAACAAGGAAAGCGATGGAGTGCTGTGACAGATAACTTGGCCCCTACAATCCCCCCCAACCTAAACCTATAGTGCTGGTTTGGGATAAGTTGGATCAGAGAGTAAGAGTAAGGTAGCCAACTGCTGCCCAGAACTTGTGGAAACTCCTTCAGGACAGTTGGAGAAGCATTCCAGGTGGCTACATCTGGAAGCTGGCTCAGAGAATGTCAAGAGTCTGCAGCGCTGACATCAAAGCCAAAGGGGATTATTCTGAAGAGTCTAATACTTGAGAAAAGGTTGAGATGTTGAACACTTCTCTTGGTTGCTTAAATATTTGATATGCATTCCTCCATAACCTCACGGTTTTTTACTATGTGACTAACATAGATAATGTAGAGACAAATGGATTAAGAGCAGGTGTGTCCAGACTTGTGATTGATACTGTATATTTTGGACAATTTACATAGAATAATATTTAGTCTATAATAAGCGAGGACAATTATTTATGTTTTTATCCAGGAGTATGTGATACATAATAAATAAATTGGCAAATACAAGATGCTGTGAAAAAAGAATGAATGAAACAAAAGTCAGCTTTGGAGTCAGAGCTGGGCTCACAGGCTTAATTTTATCGGATGCAGGACACAAGACTTACAGGTAGCTGCTTCTCCAGGCAGTTGCTGAAGTTTTTTGTCTGGTTGGGTTTCAGTTTCTTCAGGGGGATGCGCGTTTCTCCGATGAACTCATTGTGGCGGAACTTGTCCTCATCACATACTGAAATCCTGAGAGCGGAGGGAAAACAGGGGGGAAAAAAAAATAAGGAAGAATTCAAGAGTGGGAGAGCCATGCGCAGAAAGAAAAGGAGTGGGGGAAAGGTCAGAGGTCAGAGCCTGAACTGCGGTCACGCGGAAGGTAGCTGTGCTCGGCTGGGAATCGTGTGTCGCTGAGGTTTCACTTAAACTACGTTTTTTTTCGTCCTTTGCATCAATCCCACAACCGCCTGCAGCATCACTACAAAAGTGCACCAATATGGCTGAGGCTTCAGGCAACGTCGAGGACAAAGCTGTCAAGCTCAAAAGCTCAGTACTTACTAACCTCGTTATCCAGTTTCGAGGAATATCTTATGCTATAACAGTTTCCCTTGCCTCCTCTTCACTTTCAGCTCGAAAATGCCTTTGACTCACACACAATCTGGCCCCAAGCACTGCAAGTCTACATATTTCAATATATATATATTTTTTTTTGCCTAAGCTGGGTTTTATTTTATTCTAACATGACAACCTATTTAAGCTACGAAGGGAAAGATTTTGAAATGCTCCGGAGGTAGATCTCCGCATTGAAAAAAGACAGTCAAGGTAAAATGTAAGCTTCTAGAAATTCCATGCCGACGATGGCATTCTTTGCTTGAAGCTTTACCTTGAATGTCATACATTTTTATATATTTTTTTGCTTATGTTGGAATAATAACTGTGAGATCAGTATGTAGGCAAAACAGAATCATGTTTGCATGGGGAATTATATTTTACTTGAGGGGACAAGCTTTAATAGACAACAGTAGACTGGAACATATCAGAGCAGTCTCCAGCATAGACCTTCAACAGGTAGTACAAATTTCATAGTTTAATTTACAAGACAAAATTGATTTACTTCCAGAAAAGATCTGGCACTTCTGTTTTTTTTGTTGGTTTACAGTAGGACCAGTAAGCTGGTGAGAAGGTCGACCCTCTGTGTCAAAATGAGCTCAACTTCAGACATGTGACCCAGCGGAGGCACCATCTTCAATCTGCAGCAACTGTGTACAAATATAATTTATTTTAACCTTCAGCCTGCTGTGCTCTAAGATGAGAACTGCACTGCTCTCGGCCTCACGCCTACGGCCGTAATAGAGTCGGTATATCTGACTTACGCTCAGAAGCTTGCCAGTAGCTTTCAGTGCGCATGCTCTGTAACAAAGCAAAAGCTGTTGACACTTTTCAGCTTTATTAGCTTATTAAAGGGCCAGTTCACCCCAAAACTGCAAAGCAATGTTGAGTATTTTTCTGGTGCTTTAAACACCACAGAAAGAATGCCATTCGCTCCATTCACCATTATATTTGAGAGAAGGCCGACATTTCTACAGCCGATATCTCAAAAATTAGGCAACTCCTAGCAGAACAATCTAGATCAGGGGTGTCAAACATTCTGGAGGGCCGGAGCTCTGCGCATTTTTGGGTTTCCCCTCATTTAACACACCAGATTTAACTCCGTGTGCTAATTACCACACAGCTCATGAGCTGAATCATTTGTGGTGGAACAGGGAAAGAACTAAGCTACATAGGACTCCGGCCCCCAGGACTGAAGTTTGACACCCCTGCCCTAGATGGATAGATAGCACTAAAGCCCCACCAAAACATCAGTTTCAGTTTTGGGGTGAACTGCCCCTTTAAATCGGGCATATATGTTTGTCCTACATAGATCACTACAGGAAAGTGGCAATTCAAGGTGGCAGCAATTTTATGTCACTAAGAAATATGTTTGGAACATAAATCATTGCACATAATATCCATGGAACCAATCATCTCTCCATCCATCCCCACATCCACGCATCCCCTCAGTCTTAGTGATAACTTGTGCAGAGTTGCATCATGGGTATATTCAGGACCACTGAAACACACTCACTAATGTCAGTTTAAAATAATTATCAGCTCATTCTCCAGAACATGCGGGACGACACCAGAGTACAATGCCAATCACACACCTGCTTTTAATGCATTTGTCTCTATATTAGCTATGTCGTTCACCTTATAGTGAAAGAGTAACGCAGAGAGTAATGCATATCAAATATTGCAAGGACTACGAGGAGTGTTCAACATCTCAGCATTTTTTCAAATTTTAGACTCTACAAAATAGCCCCCTTCTGCTTCGATGACAGCTCACAAAATAGTAGCACTGGTAATAGTATAATAGATGGTTATCTTTTTGAAAAACAAACGTTTTTTGGTTGGTGTTTGGTACTGTATCAGGAATAAACTGACACAACGTCGACTCAGGGAGATGCTTCAGAAATATTTATTTCCTTTATAGCATATATATATAGAAAAAAATTACACTTGATTGTGATTAGTGTGTAATATACGCATTTTATGGATAATTAACTTTTCTTTTTTTTCATTCTTAAGTTGTTATACAGCAAATTGAACTGTTATTAGTCGGCTGTCAAATTTACATGCATTTGGATTCTGTGACCTACTATTAAGACAATACAAACCTCACTGGAGACTGCTATAGGTTATTTCCCTCAACTAATTAAGTAGAACATCCATTCCTTGTAATCATGAGCAATGAGATGGCACCAGCAGCAGTACATCTGTCCTCTGTGACGGTTTCAGGAAAGTGTGATTGCTACCATAGTCAAGCTGCTTTAAACTGTTTATTTGCTTGAACAAATTTGTATTTTTTGACCCCAGAAAAACTAAATACCACATTTTTGTAATTAAAACAACATAAAAAGTAGACGATATAATTCCTTCTATAATAATTACCCTAAATGTCATTTAAAAACTCCTATTATACCAATTAGCTATAATTACTTTAAATAAGGAACTCAAATGAGAATTGCGGAATGACTCAGCTATTGTACCGTCTCTAGCTGGAATTCTGAGCCAATATAAACGACAGATCATCTCTTACGAACAACACGGCTCACTGTATGGAAGGATGATTGGCTCAGTTTGCACCACGCATTAAAACTGAAACCCCAACCCAACAAAGTCCTCAGAAAAAGTGTTTGAGTGAAGTTCATCGTTACTAAAACGACTGGTGAGTATGGTGACAATCGATAAACAAGCATAGGGATAAGCACAGGGACAGCAACTCAGTCTTCTCGTGAGACCTAGCGGGCCTAACCTGCCCCCATAATGTCATTTTCGACCCCTGTGCATTAAACTGTTAAAGGTACAGTACCAATCAAAGGACGTCAAGTCGCCTACAAAGGAGTGATATTGCCACATCACATAACGATGATGATGATGATGATGATGATGAAACCCTTTATTGCTGTTGCAATACACCATGTCACTAGTCACAAGTACCAGCGAAAAAACTGGCCATCAACCCGACCATACATATACAGAAACATCACATTATAGGGGGTAGACAGGTCAGGAAGACGGGGGATATAGGAAGAAGAGAGAAAAAACAGAATTACATGAGGAGATAGGAGGAGAATAAAAAAACAGCCCACAGACTGTACTCCAGTAGGGAGTACATTGTAGAAACCGAAAAAAAACACCTCAGCGACATAAGCACAGGGAAAAAGCCTAAGGAGTATACTGTACAAACAATGAACAGGCACACAGTACATAACACCTGGCAATTAATGCATGGAGGTACTGTCCAAGCTTTAAGCGGCAGTGCAACAGATGTAAATAGATGTGAACAGATGTAAACAATATACAGATGTAAACAGATGTAAACAATATACAGATGTAAACAGATGTAAATAATATACAGATGTAAACTGAAAATAATCGATACTTCATTGATCCCTGTGTCGAAATTATCTTTACACCTCCCTCAACACACTCTTTTTTTGTTTTTTTAGAGTAAGCTGAGGATTAAGGGCCTTGCTCAAGGACCCACTGGTTTGAACCGGTGACCTTTAGATTACAGGCATACAGGCTTAGCCCACTGAGCCACACATACAGACGTGAACAGATGTGAACAATATACAGGTGTAGACAGTATATTCCTTAGGCTTTTACTTTACAACTATACAGATATGTGGTATCCCAAAACCCCAAGCTAGCTGCCATGGGTCTAATTAGGACCATCCACTTAATTCCCATCCTCAGAGGCTGCCATTTACTTGAGGCATGTTCCATCCTCTGTTAAATACCCAGAAGATATTGTATACAACTAATGTCATTAAGTGATGTATTTAAAACTCAGGGAACCATGTAAGGAGGTCCTACATGTATGCTGAGCACTCATTGGCTGCTTTTCCTTCACTCTCTGATTAAACTCCTCCAAAACCACTTCTACTGTGTTTAGGTCAGGTGGCCGGGTCATGTGATGCGACACTATCACTCTCCTTTGTAGGAAGCTTGGTGTGCCCAAACTTTTGACTGGTAGCGTACATTATAAAGAAATATCCATTTACAAATCAAGAATAAGAGCTGAAAAATTTGGTAATGTTGGAATGTATGAATAAAATCTCTGCATGAAATTAAAATTTAAATTAATTGGGTAACACTTTCTGAAAATGCCATGTATATAATAATAGCCTTAGACACATTCATAGTACATAATAATGCACTATAAATATTTATATAAAAAGGCATAACACATTATAGCCATGTTTATTATGCATTATGAATACTCTATGAAGCTCTCACCTACAATACACTATAGATACCTTCATAATGCAGTATAAAGCATCCTTAATGCCTATCCCGGTTATTATAATGTATTATGAAGGTATCTATAGTGCATTATACATGAGAGCTTCATTGGTGCTTATGAAGTATTATAATCAACGCTATAATGCCTTATGACTGTCAATAGAAGATGCTATAATGCTTTATTAATTCTTATACTAACCATTATAATGCATTATGAAAATAACTATAATGTAAGTTCTACTGTACAGGGAAATTCAATGAATTTGAAAAAGACCACTAATGCAAAACCTAAAAAGTATGGAAAAATTGTATTTAAATTTTAAAAATTTGAAAGACCAGTAATGTAACACAACATTAATATATAAGGATTAATTTACCTACATGCATCTAATTAATATTCATATCTGTAGTATGTATTGTTTTGGCAAAAACAGGTCTCCAACAAGATTATCTTTGTGAAACAATTAGTATGGAAATTGGCCAAATGCAGAGTGAAGAGCGGAGGGTCACCAGAGCTACTTAAATGCCTGGATGGAGCCAGTAGCCAAAAGATAATTATATTGTGTCAGAAGTCAAACAAATTTGATTGGTTTTAGCTGTGGACGAGTGGGGAAGCACAATACATTCTTTTCATCCTTCAAATAACCTGCCACTTAAAAGCCTCATTTTAATTAGTCAATGCAAATTAAATTAATAGAAGACAGCGTATTGGCAAATTACCTTTAATAACAAAATACATTACGGGAAACATAAATTATACATCATAAAATGGTGCCCTGGTTAGGAACAATGGGACTGAAGTAAAATGTATTGGAGAGGTGGGTGGGTGGGGGGGGGGTAAGAATACTGCTATAAGTCAGATATCAAAACCTGGAAATAATTAATTTCACTGCTCAAGAAAGAGAAATGAAAACAATTCTGTGCAGTATTCAGCTGGCCTTAGTACTAAACCTCAGCATCTTTATTTATTTTTAAGACAGAAGAAACGATGCAGACAACATGGCTCTACATAGGGGAGCTGAACTGACGCACTGGACTTGGCTAATGCTTCTCGGTAACGCTTCTCTGTAACGCTTCTCGGTAACATTTCACGGTAATGCTTCTCGGTAACGCTACTCGGTAATATTTCACGGTAATGCTTCTCGGTAACGCTTCTCGGTAACATTTCACGGTAATGCTTCTCGGTAACGCTTCTTGGTAACACTTCACGGTAACGCTTCTCGAGTAACGTCCCACCCGATACTGGCACTTTTGACTCTTGGCTGATCCTCACAGGGGTCGCAATTAAATGGTGGTTCTGAGGTTCTGTCCCAGGGCAGAAAGGATGCAGGTGGATGGCTAATAGAGAGGGAATTTGTAAAGGAGCGAATGTCTGATTTGAGACATGTCATTCGATTGAGTTAAATGTTGTTAAGAGATGCTCTGACCTGGTTCTAAATTGAATCTGACCACCTGATCACTGGAATCAGCCCACTTGTATAAAACAATGTAACAAAAAACAGGCCTTGTTTAAAGCTTCCTCTCTGTAATGTAGGAAACATTACACTGGGCAAATGGTTTATTGAGAAATCAGTGGCAAGGCCACTGAAGTCACTGTTGCTGACAGTTATTATATGTCTGAATCCAAAATGACATTATCCAAGTCCCTGGCCATATACACAAAATTAAAGTGTAACTCATCTCAGACTTCTTTAAATACAGGAACATTGTGTAACAGACAAGATCATGAAGTCACGAATATTATCAAATTACTCCCATTGCGGGAATGATGACTGTACTCGTCTGGTGTTCGGGCTCGAGGTACGCACGCTGGCACCGGGGCGATACATCAGCGAGAAGGTCGCCCTGCGTATGTGGAGACGGGCATCAAGATCGCAAAGCTCTTGGCCAGTTCAGCGCACAGAGCATTGATATAGGCTAATTATTTTGGCCTGGAATGGTGGAACTGTGTTCATTTTTCTCCAAAACATCCTACACAGGTAATGTGTTATAGTGCTGTCGGGGTTTGCGTGTCCCAGCATGCCCTGCGAGTAACTGAAAAATAGCCCCTTGTTGTGCTGTGGTTGATAACAGTTGTACTGCCCAATGGTGGCGTGTATGTTTGCCCGTGTATTATGTGCACCCTGTCCGATCCTCGCGTGTCTTTAGCTTTGTATAAATCTCCCACTGTGTGTACTTGACAGTCCAGTGTATAACGTCACTTTGTTTCCATACTATGCTCAGTTCGGTGCTTGTTGGCAGCCTGCTATGGTCTTGCTAAGGACTTCGATAAAAGAGTGAGTTCTTCCCGGTAAGCAAGTCTCCTTGTCCTTCGCTGCTCTTGCAATGCCTTGGTCTGCCTGGCACTACAATGCTATCACTTCTATACAGATTTTTTTTTAACTGAACGTATTTAAGCCAAGTACATTGTTGAATTAGGGTTAAGATTAAGGTGTTTTTAATTCTTAAATAATGATTAGCTGAAAGTTTCAAGGTATAAGACGGAGAAAAAAAAATGTCATTTCATTCAGGATGTCAGGGTGTCACAATATATCCACTGTATCCTGAGCACCAGGAGGGCTGCAAATGCATTTTATAACAACCAAAATCAATTTGCAGTAATTCTTTCTTTGCTTTTGAAGGTCAATGCCAGTTATCCAAACATTTATTTTGGAGATATCTCTCAATGAGCTACCAGGTTTACCATTTAATCGGCTACAGCACCACATACTGGAAAAGTAATCCTTATTCAAGTGTATTATGTTTCACTGAATATTGATGATCTTGCATTTAATAGAGGTGAACGTTTTCTAATTAATCTCTTGATAATACTAGGTAAATTTTATTACCATGAAAGAAAATATTCCTGAAAAGTACTTTATTTCTTTAATACATTCTTATTTTGTCCTGATAAATATACAGCTTCAGCACAAGAAAAAACTTAGTAAAACTTTGACTCTGTTAAGGCTTTTTCAAATGTATTAAAATAATTTGCTTTATTTGTCCTTTTTTGCTATTAATTTTGTTTATACTACATCTTTGAACATTGTTGTTATGTTACTTTTGTTTGCAGCTATGTGATTATGATACATTGTCATGCATATATGTGAAGTTGAATGAATGAATAAAGAAAAGCTGAGAGTAACACATATGTTCTTTATGAAAGGCATCAAAAGGAGCCCCAAGAGAGTAATATCCCGGCCTGCCAATGTTCCCAAGCTCCAGTCCTAACTTGGAAACGCTCGTTCCTTTAATTTCCAACTAAAACCAATTTCATTTCAATTGAAGCTAACACAGATGACGCTTAAATGGAAGAAGGCAGACAGGATAATCGCCTCATTTTTCACCATTAACTAGACAGGAAATGATGTTTCTCTAAGCATGATTACTGTATGGGGTAGCCCTGCTCTTCCAGGATGAATTTATGAGTGCTGGGTTCACTTTTTTTAAATTTATTTTTATAATGCATTTATTTGCATAAATGATATGAACTATTCTGGAGGCAATGCTAACAAAGGAGACTTTGGTATCCATGGCAACTGGCAGAGACAGCCGAAAGAAGACCTCCTGTGTAAACGCCTTGTGAATCATCAGGTGGTCCCTCCTCATCAGCATGCCGCTCATGCCCTTGCACACATTGGAGGGAACTACATGGGCCACTTCAAACTGACATATTTGCTGCCCTTATTTTGTTTTGCCTGCAAATTGTGCCTGTAGGTCCTGTCCTCCCATAATAGGAACCTGGACGGCTGGTGTTTTACCGCGGATTCACGGTTTCCAGCTCCCAGCAATCGGACATTCATGCGTATGCACTGGTAACATTCTTCATTATCATATTTGGAAGTCAGAGGCTAAATTAATAAATAAAAAGGAATGCCCCTCTCCTTTTATAGAAAAATCCATTTACAAACCAAGAACGAACAATTTGGTAATGTTGGAACGTACGAATAAAATCTCACCATGAAATTAAAAAGAATTTGGTAACACTTTCTATGAATGCCATATCT
Source organism: Paramormyrops kingsleyae (assembly GCF_048594095.1). Lineage (NCBI taxonomy): Eukaryota > Metazoa > Chordata > Actinopteri > Osteoglossiformes > Mormyridae > Paramormyrops > Paramormyrops kingsleyae. The sequence goes on along the minus strand of NC_132814.1, from coordinate 7,187,939 downwards.
ATAAAGATCTATAAACACATTCATGGCACTTTATAATGCATTCAAAAAGCATTATAAACATGGCTATAAATATATATAAAAAAGCATATCATATAACAGCCATGTTTATTATGTATTATGAATGCTTTATGAAGCTCCCATCTATAATGCACTATAGATACCTTCATAATGCAGTACAAAGCATCCTTAACGCTTATACCCACCATTATAATACATTATGAAGGTATCTTTAGTGCATTATAGATGAAAGCTTCATTGGAGCTTATGAAGCATTATAATCAACACTATAATGCCTTATGAATGTCAGTAGAAAATGCTGTAATGTTTTATTAATTCTTATACCGACTATTATAATGCACTATTAAGGTAATTATAATGCATTAGATGACAGCTTCAAGTTAAGTGTTACCATACATTTCATTAATTGTTAGTTTTCTCTGTGAAGAATCGTCATTACTTTTGCATTTTGGAGGCAGTGAGGCAGGGCAGGCCTCTGCCTCAGTCTGGCTTGTACTGTAGCAGATCGCCAGTCAGGTCTCATCCATCTACTCATGCCCTAACAGAAGCCAGTGAGGACAGACTTGTTACTGCAGCCGTGCTCAGGTGGTACAAACTGGCAGTAGTGAAGGGAGTAACATGTCATTCAGGAAATTGCTTGCTATAAAGGGTCTCTATCTTTTCCCAAACAATTACATCCCCTGAGTTCTGGACTTTGCTGCCAAAACTCAAAGGTTACTGTTATTGGATTTTACATAAAAATCCCATGAAGTTCACAACCAACTAAACAGGATAAAGAGCTACTGGACATTTGTGGGATACGATCCTGATGCAAAATCAGTTTCCTTTGGTCTGATCTCTCCTGAGCCCGGAGTATCCCGCATGAATCTGTGAAGCGTGTCCTTCCGGCAGGTGGGGGTCACTGCCTACTTGACATGCAAATATGCATGACTGTCAGTTAGACAGACGGCTATTTACCTGCCGCTGCTGTCTCAGTCATCCGTGCCGGTGAGCAGCACGTAATGCAAAGGGCTTCTTCCAGGCACAATGGCATTCGATTAATGAGAAGACAAGACATTTATATTGGGAGCTAAATTAAAAAAAAATGCAGACCTTTTACTAAGGGCAGGAAAATGAGGCTCCATCAGCTGCTTAATGACTTGAGATGTCTTCTGCTATTATATTGATTCACACCAGCCAATTGCAGACAGCTCTAACTGACTCTTGCTTTCGGTGATTCACGGAGCCTTTCGTATTCATCACTGCATTTTAATAAAGAGCCAAAGGGCAGCAAAAAAAAATAAAATAACTGACATTCACGGGGCCAAAAGGCTTATCTGCTTTAATGTTTTTAACCTGATAACCGCATAACCTCTGTGCTGTAATGAGGATGAACAGCGGTGCAAACACAGGCTACAGCACAGGCTGTACGACACTGTGGCCGAGCTGAGCGACTGCTCGGTCCTACGAGACAGATTTTGAAGATCGACAGCTTTCCAATTCCAACCCAGGCCCTTGAGGTTATAAAAATCACTGGTGCTTAGTGTGTTCACACTATGCGGTCAGGCAGTCAAAAAAAATCATTCACTAAGACCTGGACAGAATTTATAAGAATCAGATTCCATTAATCTTTAATAACATTCTTAGAAAGGAGTATTCTGATTGGTTATTCTGTACAAAGACACACAGAGAGGTAATGGTAATATCTCCATCCATCCATCCAACAATCCACAAAGACATGCAGAGGCAATGACAATAGCTACATCCATCCATCCATCCATCAATCCAATCCAGCACAAATTCCCACGTTGCCTGGAACCTATCCCCAATCACAGGACCTGGCCTGGATTAAACATATAAGCATTTGTAATATCGAACAGAGTGACCACCCCTGGTCTCATTCACAAATGTCTTGTAACAAGTTAATGCAATTTAATATTTGATATCTTTAATATGACTGTGTATTGTACTTTTAATATAGCACTCACTGAGCAGCCTATGTAACATATTCCCAGAGTTAGGTGCAATTCTTGAGCAGATCTGTTTCTTTCTGACCTGACGTCTGGCATGCTGTTGCCACTTAATAGGCTTAATCTGGCTCCACCCACACACACACATACACACACACACACGCGCGCGCGCGCGCGACATGTGATTGTTACAGCGAAAGCGACTGGCTGCACTACCTGAGCGTTTTGCGCACCATATCCTCGTCGGTGATGCCGTAGTACGTCAGCGTTTCGCTCCACACGGGGTTGAGGGTGTTGCGCAGTGTCTTGGTGCGCAGTTTGTTCGCCTGCGGGTGAATGAATCGAGGGTGAGCAAAGGGGAGCGTGACCTGCTGTTTTTGGGGTTTTTTGCGTATTTATTTCTGCGCATCTGTATGCACAGTATGGGGTCCCTCTGGGATCAAACCTGGGATCAAAGTCATAGCCAGCTTGTGATGATGGTTTTGATGTACTGTAACCATTCTGAAAATAAAAAAAGCTTTCATTTCTGAAACAATCACATTACTGCTGCTACTGGAATATAGTAAAATAGATTTGACATTTTTAAATATACACAACAAACTGAACACATTTCAATATATGTATGTAAGTAATGAATTTTCATATGTATACTGTAAACATTTTTCGTATCTTGCTTGTCTTTCGTTTCATGATTGTAATACAGTAAAATCCCGTTATAACAGACTTCAAGGGACCTGGCAAAACAGTCCGTTATATAGAATTGCTGTTTGCCCAGAACACAACTACAGGACACCATTTACTCATGCCACACCCCAGCAGACACACTTGTGGTATAGATTATTATATTGTACATGTAGTAATCCAACTTTACCTGACCAGATGCGTGACTATTAATAATCCTGACTACGTATCTGCGCTGGACATCACCGGCACGCCACGCGCCTTGTAGGCGGAGCCTGCATGTCCGTTATAGCCGAACAAAACTACAGCTAAAAGCGGCTCTGGGGAACAAATTGATTGTCCATTATAAGCGAAATTCCGTTATATGCGAGTCCGCTATATCCGATGCTTTTTCTGCATGTTCTTAAAGGCGCGCGGCCGGGACCAGCGGACCTCGTCCGTTATAGACGATATTCCGTTATAAACGAGTACACTATAACGGGATTTTACTGTATTGGACTTTATGTCTGTCTGTCTGTCTATCTATCAAGAGTAAAAGAACTTACATTCCACCTTAATTTGTATGACTATCAGAAGGCAACTCATAAAAAATACACATTAAATGATCAAAGCAGGGATACTTTGTAATTAAAGGCACATACACGAGTTCTACACCAATGGCATCTGGAGCACTGCAGTTAACTGTGTGGATTATTTTGATATTTTTACACAAAACCTTCTTAGCCAAACATTACTCAACAAGAAAAATGACTCAAAATGAGGCATGTAATGATTTTAATAAGTATAATCAGTATGCTGTCACTGGGCACGGTAGTGTATTTATTACTAAAATGGTATAAATATTTTAATAAAAAATGCTCTAGGTCCTTGACCACAATCATGCATGATTTTTGATGTGAGAGTGATACACGATACATTTATATTTATATATTCATATTTATAAAGTAATTACATTTTTTTCCCCCATTCAGCATCCGTAGTACAAGTAGCAGAAGTAGCATCTGTGCTCCAGCACAATGACAATAAAAGGCTTTCTATTCTATTATATTTCTATTTCTTTCATAGCTTTTCAATAAGTAATAGGATTATGATATTTATGTTATTGTGAAGTTGTCCACTTGAAAGTGACCTCATTGGTCAAAAAACATAAGAGGGATACTGCCCTAAAGATAAGTGCCTTACATTAACTGCATCTTCATAATGCTTTTATAATTCATTCATAGAACATTTAATACACCTTCATAATGCATTCATAGAACATTCATAAGCGGCTTGTAAGTATGCTGTAACATCCTAACAAACCTTAACAGCTTTAATATACATTAATAACAAATATCATATGATTATACGACTTTAATGTTTTTTTATTGTTATATAATGTTTGTTATTATAAAGTTTAAATATATAAGCATTTACAGGCATTCTCTAAACCAGTGTTTCCCAATCTGGTCCTTGGGGACTCACAGACGGTCCATGTTTTTGCTCCCTCCCAGCTCCCTACCAGACAGTCTACATTTTGCTCCCCCACTGGGAGCTGGGAGGGAGCAAAAACATGGGCTGCCTCGGGTCCCTGAGGACCGGGTTGGGAAACATTCATCTAAGCTAACAAGCCTTGACCTTGATATAGATACATGGCAGCTCTAGAGGATGCCCAGTATTTCTATTTTATTATTTAGCATTTTCTGCAGATATGATATCTGGCTGAGCTAAAGGGTGGAATCCTCTTTCTGTGCTTTCTCAGGGCCCATCTAAGGCCTACGTACCTTACTGGCTCCAGGCAGCAGATGCACCTTAACGTAAGGATCCGATAGCCCATTGTGATCCATTGGTTTGAGTCCCTGTTGGATACAGAACATGGAAAAGGTATAAGCCTTTACGTGATGAAATCATCTCCTCATCCCATTATCCACATAATGTAATTAATAAATCCAATATGTCTGGCTTGAGAATAGGGACTCTGACTTGACATCAAGTGTCCCATTCCGTCACCTCAGTGTCAGAGTATCACATAAGTAATTAAGCTACAACTGATGTTCTCAGTCACCACAACTGAGGCCGATCTTCAAATTTCTACATAGGTTAGATACTTAAAGTTCAGGACGCACCTACATTTTAATGCATGTTTCTGTATTTTAGCTTTGTTATTCACTTTATAGTAAAAGGCCTTGAGGAAATGAAGTGATACATGTCAAATATTTACACTCCACAAAACAGCCCTCTTTAGCTTTGATGTCAGCGCTGCAGACTCTTGGCATTCTCTGAGCCAGCTTCCAGATGTAGCCACCTGCAATGCTTCTCCAACAGTCCTGAAGGAGTTTCCAGAAGGTCTGGGCACCAGTCGGCTACCTTACTCTTACTCTCTGATCCAACTTATCCCAAACCAGCACTATAGGGTTTAGGTTAGGGGGGGATTGTGGGGGCCAGGTCATCTGTCACAGCACTCCATCTCTTTCCTTGTTCACAAGATAATACAGCACTGTCATGACCTCAAGGTGAGCTTAGGCTCGTTATTTTGTTGAAAAACAAATGATTTTCAGTAGGTAAGTCCAGACTTTAGACTGGTACTGAATTTCTCAAAATATTCTTATTGATTATGATACATTACTTTGATTCATATGACCTGGAAAAGAGTGACTGGTATGTATTTATACTATAATAATGTGGCTGCCTCCCTGAGGAACTTACATATCTGTACCTGTGTCACATCAGTCAGAATTTGTAAAATACTGTTTAAAAAAGAGTAATGCAACAAATGATAAGGATTTACTACATTAAAGGTAGTCTTTGGATCCCAAACATCAGGTTGGCAATAAAAACAAATGTGTCATGTACCTTTGTGTAAATGGCAACACGATTAAGCAAAAGGGCTGTAATGAAAAACAAAGAAGAAATGCAGTGACTCACTGAATTTGTCAGAAATGATTAAATCAATCATAAAAACCAGAAACTTTGTGTTGAGTACTATGCTGAACACATCAGCAGACGTTAATTAGTACCAGTTGGGAATCACTGGTACTAGAACTGGGAGTGGGCTCACAGAAACACTTTGTGGAAAGGAAGATAGAGAAAACGGGGAAGGAGTTCTAGAATAATCAGGTAGAACTCTACAAATTACAGTAGCATTGTCTAACATGGAGGCCAGCGTGCAGTAGCCAGTGTCTATGCAGTTACCACTGGAAGTCCTACACCATCCGATAAGCATCATTAAAATGGAAGTTATACATAAGCTATGACATGGCATTACTACTTCAGAACTACCTCGCTTTTTACTGCTCATATAACATCCCAGCCAAATCTTAGCCTGGATGTTTCATCTGGTGTCTTCTGTCAGCACAAAGTGGTCCAATAAGCTGAATCATTCCCTTCTGTTGATGGCAAAACACTGTTCCTGTTCGTATTCCCATTGAGAATTTCTTTGGCCTGGACAGACCTACATGAATACCTCATTGGGTGGTTATATACAAGGCTATCTCCATGGCCTTTATTTATCAGGAGTATAAGATGTCCATAAATCACTTGTTTAATCAATATTTTCAACAAAATGCTGGATAAAAACATGTCTTTCTCCCTTTCTATTAATTTCAGGATGGATATATAAGCCTACCAAAACAAACAAACAATATACAGTGGTACCTCGGTTCTCGAACTTAATCCGTTCTGTACTCTGGATCGAATCCTAAAAAGTTCAAGTTCTGATCGAATTTTTCCCATAAGAAATAATGTAAAACCAATTAATTGGTTCCCGGCCCTCCAAAATTACACCTAAATATGTTTTTTTTTTTTTTTTTTAGCATTTAAACACAAAATGAACAGGATAAAACAAGAAGAGCATTTTTTTTCTTAATGGCTTCCAAAACGATAAAGATCTTATCCCATCATTACCCCTGTCCTGCCCCGATCGTCCGCTCCTTCCGTGTGCCACGCCCCCTCGTTAACCTCGTGTGGGATCCCCATGTGATCAGCTGTTTCTGGTTGTTGTCATTAGTCCTCTGTATTAAGTCCGCGTTTCAGTTTGTTTCCCCAGTCCGGTCATTGGGTGCGTTCGACTTGCTTACAGCGCTGGCTTAAAGCAACACATTCTGATCCTGACGCAATGCATTACAGTTCAATGCATTGCGACCTCTCACCCGGCTGCACAAACTGGAATCGCCTCCGTGACGACACACCTTTGCCCTTATTGGCTGAAGAGTTTAGTTACATGCATGACGTTTGTATCCCAGGCAGTTCCGATGCGTAATCTGCTATTTCTCCCGAATATCACGTAAAGCAGTGAGAACTGGATTTCAGTTAATTTACCTGGTAAAATAAAGTTTAAATAAATGACATAAATGCTCTAATAGTACACGTAAGTAAGTGGTTTATTTATTGTTAGTTACTGTAATGTTGCGCTGCTTTATTTGGTTAATCGTCCAGTCTGTGAAGAAGGCATTCAAGTAAGAATTGCATTGTAGTATGACTCATTTCCTGTCGCGTACAATTTATATTAGGTCAGCATTCACGGTTCGACTTCTGATATTCAGATCGAGTTGTAGGTCAAACTGGTTTGTTCGACTTTCAAGAAATTCGAGTTCTAGTGAGTTTGAGAACCGAGGTACCACTGTATATAATGCATATGTACTGTATATTTGTATATCCTCCTGAAACCCAAGGAAATAAGTGTCCTTCAATTTTAGGTTATTTGTCTTTGGAAGAAATAAGACATCTTACAATTTAGATTTTTTCAAATTTATTTTTATTTTTAATTTCACAGCATGTCCTCTTTAGTGAACAACAGGAATAAATATGTTTCCTTACATCAGTGAAAAGATGCAAAAACAACATGTCCACTGCAATGGACATAAATGAATGGGTGGGTCTCGTCTCAGGAGGATATGTGCACACACATGCCCACATGATACTGTGCAAAAGTTTTAGGTAGTGAGAGAAAATGATGTTTGAATGATCTTCATGTTGCTGTCAAACTATGATATTATGTCTGTCAAAGTGTGTCAGCTTAGCCCCTTCAAACCTCTCCTAAAGTCACCCCTGTATTTACAGCAACCTTCTAATACACTCTTGTATTTTTTGCTTCAACCACCAGCACGCCTTGTTTGGTTAATCAATACCTCATTGACTTTTTACAATTAATTAAATTAATGAATTAAGTGAGCTGATGCTGAAATGTAACAGATACATGGAACGGCTGGAGTGCTGCTGAGGAGTGTGAACTGAAGCCTTGTTCATCTGAAAATTTTGGAGAATGAAAGAAATTCTTGTTAGTTTGTGTTTTGTTACTCTTAATTTTCAAATGCTCTAAGTGTTCTTGTGATCTTCATACTGAGAATATATACACTCAGTACCCAGATAAATAGCTTGAAACATTTTCTTTGACTGCCTAAAACTTGTACAGTAGTTTCGGTAACTGTGGTTTCAGGACTCAGTAATTTACTCTCCGGGACACACCATTAAAAACCAAACACTTTTGGCATTTTTACTTTTTTGATTGCATGCACAGATCTTTGTGGGGACCTGAAAATGATCCCCACAGCATCAAAACCAAAAGTTTTTATCACATTGTGGGGGGCATTTGGTCCCCACAATGTAATATAAACATAATCCACACACACACACACACACAGGTTTGTAATTATTCAATAAAATTTTTTTTAAATTGTGCCTTTCACAACAGAGTTGTTATGGATGCATTAAAAATATATGAATATAAAACATCGTTAACCATCTTCAAAAGTTAAAGTTACAGTTATTAGCATAAAATAAGACTGACACCATGCAGGAAATGCATATCATATCGCTGTAGTGCTACCATACAGAAAGGGGGCTCAGTCATCACCTTCAGAGCTCCCTTGTATATGTGGAAAAAAAATTTGCTGGCAAATTACTTCTTCTGACTGCCTGTCAGGAGAAAACCTAAAAGCTCTTTTTTTCCACCCCAGAAACTAATCATCAGTGACTTTCTCCGAGGCCTCAAAACACCTTGCCAAAGAGAAACAAAAATCAGCCTCTCAGTGTCTTCCCTGTGATCTGGAACTGCCAATTTACACAGCCTGGGATACGGTAAACCGAGCCACGTCCCTCCAATTTACACAGCCTGGGATACGGTAAACTGAGCCACGTCCCTCCACTGCGTATCTGCTCCTCCTTTTTCACATCACCCTGCATATCACATCTACCCTTAGCAGGGCTTTTGAACTTTGCATTACTAGGTGGTAAATATCGCTCTTGCAATTATTATGTGCCTTGTATTACTGGGTGATACTGGGTGTTTTCCAGTTCAGCGAGTGAATAAAAGTGTATGGAATATATTTCGGGACATAAGTCTGTCATTCTGTCCAGCTCTGCTATTTGTGTGTCTGAACTCCTGATCTCCTTAAAATAATAAATAATAATAATGAAAAACTCTTCATATCTTGGTCAAATGTGCCTTGACATGTTGGTCAAATGGTTAGATATACAACGTAGCAGAGAATTCAAAAGGCTGCCTGTCGGGTTTGGCTGGCTACTACTGTAAAATCCCTTCAACACAGAGTAATGACCAGAGGTTTCAGAGTAACAGTCGACAGCACAGCAGAAATCGGACCCCCTGCAGAGCCCCTCTGTGCACCGAGAGGTGATCAGAACTAACAGAATTCAGAGCAGCCGAAGGAAGTTGGGGAAAAGCAACAAAGCTAATCCACGACATAAAATGTGTGTTAATACTGATTCCCCCTGGGAAAAGTAATGAAGAATCCCTGCTGGCCGATCGAACGTCATCTCAGAATCCAGATCAGTGTCTTGGGGGGGGGGGGGGGGCACCGAGGTTTATACAATATTGAGTAGATGTCTTACATTAAAAAGCAGTTGCCCACTGTGAGCAGTGCTCACTGGAGGTGCAGAATTTAAGGGAAGAACCGCACAGAAGTGCATGTGCGGCAGGATGCAAGAGAAGTATTTTATTCCCACTACAGAAAAAAGTTCAGAAGTCGATAAGTAAAACTCTCCTGGAGATACTTTTTAAATAAGGCTGTCTTAAGTAACACTGGAATGGAGTTTTGGTTAGTTGTTGTGAAATTTTTCAAGTTTTGTTTGTAAAACTAAAAAGGTATATTAAACGTCTCGAGTTTAAAAAATATATTTTTAAAAGTGAGTGACTGGTGCGTGAGTGTGCCCCGTGACCCAGAGGAGGACAAGTGAATACAGAAAATGAATGGATGGATATTAAAAGTAAAGGTTCTGAATTTCGCTCTGGATCCCTGCGACCTGGCACAGGACACATGGGTATAGAAAATGGATGCATGGATGCATGGGTTTTGAATTGACCATCCTTTCGAACACTTACACTATCTGTTTCACTTATTTCAGAGGTAACTAGTATTGATGTCAGTCAAAATCATTCAGAGGCTGACGGTCTCCTGGAGGACGTGGGACACTGGAAGCTGGGCATCCCCTGTTGGGGCCGGCACTCAGATGCGGCAGCTCCGGCACCCCCCACAGTGAGAAGTTTGTGCTGCACATCTGTGAGTGTGGTGCGCAGTATGGTGCTCTCTAGCTCGGCATTTTAGAACCTTAACACTGAGAGACACCAATAAATAATGGATCATCGTCTTCTCGCAAGTTTGATTGCCTGTGCATCACCCTACAGCTGTTCCATTAAACAACTAACAACTGTCTGATCCTCAAGATCTGACAGTCAAGCTGGCTGACCGTCATTCTGTACTATCTATAGTATCAAACTAAGAACCCCATCAAACTAAGAACCCCACACTCATTCACTGGGTAACACTTTACATTAACTGCAGCTTCATAATGCACTAATAGAACATTCAGTGCACCTTCATAATGAATTCGTAGAACATTCATAAGCAGCATGTAAGTATACCTCAACATCCTAACATACTTTAACAGGTTTTGTATACATTAATAACATTATATAATACGATAATGTTTGTTTTCGGTGTTTAAAGCTGTTAAGGTATGTTAGGATGCTAAGGTATACTTACATGCTGCTTATGAATGTTCTATGAATGCATTATGAAGGTGCACTGAATATATTATGAATGCACAATGAATGCATTATGAAGGTCCACCGAATATTCTATGAGTGCATTATAAAGGCATTATGAAGAAGCAGTTAATGTAAGGCATTACCATTCATTGTTACAAGTCTAGCCACAGAATTGAAATACACCACAATGGAGAATCATCTTTGTGGTTTTGGGGCACTCCGTTTCACTAGCTCGTTTTCACTTTAATTTTGCCGAAGTGTCACTAATGCCTCTTGAGAAATTGAAATTTTCGACTGCACGACGTATCCAATATGAGTGCCACACGCCCTGAAATTTCCTTAATACTCAAAGTTATGACATCATGCATTGATACCAGGGGTAGATAACCCCCTTAATCGCATGCTTGAATACTTCTGCATAGACGCTTGTTTAGTGCCTCTATTACAATGGGTTTCCATAAAAGAAGCCGACTGTATCTTTATAAAACAGCCACAGGCCTGTCTAAGAGACATCAGCGTGAGTCACTTTAGATGTGGGAACCAATAATAATGTGGCAATATGAGAGAAACCGTCAGGCTGCTGTAGTCACAAACAAACCAGTAATTACTTCCATCACCAGCTCTCTGCGGCCTGAGTCCCCCCCCCTAAACCCCCCCCCGGTGCTGGTTGTGTCACTGGTGCTTGTTCTTTGTCCCCCGTATATTTTATTTATTTATTTGTTTGATATTTGAGAGTGTGTGTCGCGCTCTAAGCCCATTTGCTCAGCCATGTGTGGGATGAGGGTTCTTCACAGCGCCAAAGAGAGCCGCGTCGCAGAGGATGGCTGACGGAACAACTAATGTAATTAAAATTTCTACTCCTTAATTAACTTATTTCTACTCTGGTGCATTAAATCAGGCAGAGTGCTCATTTTTGTGGATTTGTTTCTCATCTCTCCTTGAAAATGTAAAAGAGAAGCACAAGGATCATTATAAGTTAAAGGGAAGCACTCACTCAGTTCTTGACATTCACCTCTTCATAAAGATTATTCGATCTGCTGAGAGATCCGGCCTCCATCAATATACAGCTTGAGTCGCGTCCATTTAAATCAAAATGCAGTCCGATTCCCTGCCGATGCTTTCAACCGTCTTTGACAACAACTGTGGCGTCTCATTCAATCTCGCGGATCATTCAGTTCTTCCAGGTGGACTGTCCCTTTGACTAGCTTTTCCGGAAAGATGAACTTTTCTGACATGAAAACATAGTTCACTGTCAAAGGTGCAGCAATTTTTGGTACTTTGGTCTGATTTCAGTGTATTGCTGCGTGAAGGACCTGGATTATATTTTTGGTTAAAATTATTTTCGGGGTTTTGTGAAACTTACACTATTAATCGAAGAGCATCAACTCCTGATTTTGGATTTTATCGACATACCGGTACATCAACAGCCAGATTTCAGATTTAAGTAATTAGATTAAGTATGCTGGCATTCCTTATATATTGTTGAGAGTCGGATGAAATATCCATGTGATTTTATTTTATTAAAAATTTTCTTGATTCTGCCCAATGTAGTTTACTGCATATATCTGAAAAATGGCAGAAAGCAGTCCTATACATTTTATTTTAATAGTGCTGAGGATAGGGAAGAAAAACAGAAAAAAACAGCTGAATAAATAGCAAATGATTACTTGGAATCAGACACTGTAACTTTTTATAACTAGAAAATATTTTTTCCTTGTGGACACCTGCAGGATTAATCAGCAAACATCCTTCTGCTATATAATGTTGTCTCATCACTTTAATATTAAAGACTAATTTCAATCCTAACCCACACCGGCTCTTTAACTCTTAGGGGAGGCTGTAGGTTAAAGTGTGGGTGTGCAGAATAGCAAATATATTTCGTAGGTCTGAGAAAGATAGCATGAGAGCTTAGTAATGGCCCCGGCACGCCAATGGCGCTCGAACCCCTGACCCCTTCAGAGAATGGTGACTAATTTCGAAGTGAGGCCAGCACTGAGACGCCGTGGATAAAACAAACATCGCCAGCGCTTCTCTGATCGCCATGCTCTCTGTGAATAGGCCCTCGATCATAATTACGGAGGAAGGAGAAGCGGCCAGCGCCGGCGGCAGATGGGCACGATGCATCATGCGAGCCTCGTACACCTACTCATTCATGCCCCGTGCTCCATTTACACAGAGCCGCCACTTTGGGAGGCGAGTGCTTCCTTCCTTCGGGAATGAATCAGGATATCCGAGGTAAACTCTCTCCGCAATGAACCACATTTTTCTCTCTCCGTCCAGCTGCACAGAAGGATGAGAGATTCAGCCTCATGTGCAACTTAAAAACGCTTTAATCATAATTACCATGGTAAAATCCAATACGAGACAGTTCTAATCTCAGTTTGCCCAGATTCAACACGAGAACTATCCCTCAGGGATTGTGAAATTAATTCAATTTGTGCTACATATAAACTTGATATTTTAAAGTATGTAGTTTTACATTTCGAAAAGATGACTAGCCAGAGATTCTTATAATAAAACGTATATCACCTACACCCTACCATCTGTCGGAAAATGGGTTAATTTTGTGATTTTATCGAGGCAAAAGTTGGTCATCAAAAGAAGGAACAAGTAACGTAAACTTCGAATAAACGTGATCCTTTCAGATGTCATGAACAAAACTGGCCGTAAACCGGAAGCCAGCACACCTGATACCCAGTCAGAAAGTTTGCACTTTATGATGTCTAATGAGAGCCACTGTGTAGCTCAACAGCAGGTTATAAAACACCCAACCTGTGTCACAAAGTTACAAAGGCCAGGAAGGAGCAGTGAAACATCCGTCCGTAATGGTGGACCTGTGTATGTGGACGACCTAAGGTGAGGTCTGACTCTCACCCAGAGGATGATGATCATGACTTTGTGATCTTTTCTTTGTTCCTTGTGCAGGAGCAGAAGGAAGATCAGGAGAATCCCACCCGTCTGAAGTAGAACCGTGAGGGAATGGACAGCTGATAATGAGGATTTTTGGTCAGTATCAGACATTCTGAATGCCTGTTCTTTGACCTCCCCCCCAGGCAAATATTCAAATACACGACTGATCTTTTATGAATAAAATCCATGTTTAGTACAATATATAATCAGTATATAATCGAAATATGATTTATTCGCAAGTGGAAACTTTTGTTTGACCTTTTCAGCGAGCGAAAATAGTCTTGACCAATTAAGTTGTAATGACCAATTTAACTGAAGCTGCAGTGCATTTCACTGCATTTCAAAACACAGTGTGGGTAGACTTAAAAAGGCTCCAAGAAAATTCCAGTGCAGGTGAGTGTTGTGGTGGGCACGGAGGCTCTTTGGCGCTAGTGCAGCCGACAAAAAGAACAAACACTCAGCACTGAACGCCACATCTGTGAGCCAGTGGTGGACCTTATCCACAGATTCAAGTGTGCAAACACCCGAAAGGCATACAGTACCTGTCAGGTTTTGGATTTGAAAATAAGGGAAATTTTCCGGCAGCCACTGCAAGCCACCCCACCACCCCAACCAAGCTGCAGTATGCCTTACATTTTAAGACAGGTGTACAAGAAATCTACAATAACCACTTGTCATTTACATTTTATTTTCATTACACGTTTTCTTTTAATTCCTCATGTTCACTCATGTGGCTCTCTGGCATTCACTAATGACTTATTATACAGATTTGTTGCAGAATTTGTATCCTTGTTGAAGTCGTCACAGAAGGTGAAAGTAATGTTGTTTTTGGCACACAGCATTGCCATTTTAACCTCCGCATTTATGACCTGGTTAATAATGTAAATGACCTGCAGAGTACTGCAGGTGGCAGTTCTCGCGAGGCTACTGACAGTTCAGTTTGGAGAGGCAGAGGAATTGTTTTTAAATGATATTATAATACGGGAGATTTACGGGAAAATGTTAATACGGGAGGAGGGCGGGAAAGAGGGGTAAAATACATCGGTCAAAACGGGAGACTTGACAGCTATGCCGAAAGCGTGCTGTTAATGTACGCTCATGGATATTCAGCCGCAGAACATCTCTTAGTGCGTCTATCAGTATATTTTCCTTGCTTAACAAACACTCTCAGACCACTGGCCATGACATTCTTCCCAGCAGGCATTAGTACTGTGAAGCATCTAACCAACACTTTGAATACTGAGAATAGATACCTCACAGCCCCTTACAATACAAAGGATGGAAAATGGTTTGAATTACAATTCAAGCATTATCAGCTGTAATACTGATTATCTAACAGTGATTTCTTTTCAGGGTTGTTTTTTCTTTCATTGAAAACTTTTACTCAGTTTAGTTTTCTAGATTTATGCATAGATATTAGGACAATTAAACTGTAAAGTTTTCAACTTTAAATGTCACACTAAATACAAAATATATGCGCTGAACAAAGTTTGCCAATGTAAAAAGCATGAAGTAATAATAAAGTAATAAACTAATAAAGAGGACAAATTAAAAAGATGTAAAACTATACACAAATATTTAAACATTTATTAAATATTACCAAAATTGTTCATATGAACCATGTTGGAACTATTGAGTAAAACCTTGAGGAAACTGTGGGAGAGAGTGGGCTGGACTGATTATGGTTTGTCCAACAGGAATTAAGGGGAGGGGCCACAGTGCCTTACCTTTTTATACCTGGGAATGGGGAGCTGCATGCAGTGAGAGGGAGTGCGTGCAAGACAGCAGGCCAAGATCAGCAGGCAATGAAGAGGAAAAGAAACAGAAAATACTGGTGAGATCTGGCCAGAAGCAATTTAGAGAAAGACAGGGGAAAAAAGAATTGAGAAAGGATGAAACTTAAAAGGGTCTACTTAGTGCAGTGGATTAACATTCTGTTAAAAGTCGATTCTTCACATGTAAAGTAAAAAAAAAAGATAATATTGTTTGGAAAGAAACCTCAATGACACACAGTACTACATGTGTGCAAATAAGGATCTGCTGGCATTACAAATACAGTGGTACCTCAGTTCTTGAACTCATTAGAACTCGAATTTCTTAAAAGTCAAACCAACCAGTTCGGAAAAAAAATACCTAGAACTCGATCTGAATCCCAGAAGTCAAACTGTGAACGCCGACCTAAGATAAGTTGTACGCGCGGGGAAATGAGTCATGCGGCACGTCTCTCAGCGGAAACAAAGGGTAAAGCTTCAGTCTCAGCCTGGCATTCGCTGTGATAGCATCGTGCATGTTTACACTAGCTGAATACATATATTTAGACAGTAAAAATACATTTAGACAATGACAGACAGTAACAGTAATTATTATTATATAATAAAATACATTTAAAAATAAAGATTTCTTATTTATTATTTTAATATTAATAATAAACCACTAATACATTTAATTATAATAATATTGTTTTGCCGAGCGGGGATGGAACGGAGACAAAGGCGCAGATGTCAGGGTATCGGGGAATACGGGGTTTAATTACAGGTAAGGCAGGCAAAACGCAGACGGACAATACAATACTGGGGAAACAAACTGAAACGCAGACTAAATACAGAGGACTAATGACAACAACCAGAAACAGCTGATCACACGGGGATTCCACATGGGGTTAATGAGGGGGCGTGGCACACGGAAGGAGCGGACGATCGGGGCAGGACACATTGTTTGGATACATTTATTTTCTTACTTTACAAATTACTGTTTTGATAAATGTGCTTAGATGTGTTTAGTACAGTATATGCTCTTCTTGTTTTATCCGGTTCATTTTGTGTTTAAATGCTAAAAAAAAAACATATTTAGGTGTAGGAACCAATTAATTGGCATATTTAGGAACCAATTAATTGGTTTTCCATTATTTCTTATCGGGAAAATTTGATCACAACTCAAACTTTTTAGGATTCTTTCTGGAGTTCTGAACTGATTAAATTCGAGTTCTGAGGTACTGTACCACTGTATGTTCTCCTGGAGCCAATAAGTTATCTGTGCATAATAACAAAAACACATTCTTTGGCTATCAGCTTTGTAACAGGAAAATGAGATAAGAAAGTTGTGGTGGTCTGGGCCACAAAGACAAAACAGAGTCACAGAGAAGTGAAAAAACCAAAACTTAGCGTACAAGACAAAACCGTTACTAAAGAAACCTCACTTACGATGTATTTGGCAGCATCAGCTCTGTCGGCGAGCTCAAAAATGTCATGTTCATTTTTTTCAGCGTGATTTCTGAAGACTTCGAACCCGGGTTAGTCATCATAGCGGACACCGAGCCTCCTCGTGAGCATGTAGCTTGCATGTAAAATAAGCAGAAAGTCCCGACAGGGTCACGCTGACTTGCCGTTTTGTCTCGTTATGTGCCCTAGCTACTAACAAGTCTGCAGAATAACGCAGCACCTTATCCGGCATTTGCCGCCCTGATTCAGGGGCTGACAGCTCACCTATGAAAAGTGTGCACTTACCGCCCATGTTCTATCCAGGCATTAAAGATTTTCAACATACCACCGACAATCAGGAAACAATGTGGGCTCTAAAGTCCCTGATGCCTGCTGCTGGTGTTGGGTAGTAGAGCCAGTTTTTGCAATGCATTTTGATAGACCCAACTGACTAATTTTAGTAATTTGTGCCACTTCCCATCAACGCTTAATGAAATAACTGGGGCGAGGATCCTGGGAGCATCTCTGTGCTTATTGTGGTGCCATTATCTGTTATCATGACAGTTTACTTCATGCCTGCTCATTATGATGCACCTAGTCGTCGGTTGTTCCTTAGTCAAAATTCCTTCACTTCTCACTAACTCAAGGAATACTCTTTAGCATATAGGAAGTCTTGTGTGTCAGTTTCATGTTATGCATGGCAATAAAGGACCTCTTCTAGAATTCAGTATTCCCCTAAATGCCTTCAGATACATTTTAGGTTACATAAAGCATTACATAAAAAATGTGAGGGCTACCAAGACCTGCCATTTCCTGCAGGTGTTCACCATTTGCAGGTGTTCACCATTTCCTGCAGGTGTTCACCATTTCCTGCAGGTGTTCACCATTTCCCAACACACAGCACCAGTACAGCATAAAAGAATATGTTGCTTTTCGAGGTTCTGATAAAACAAGATGACACATACAGCAGAACAGAACACACTACTGGATATATTAAGGTCTAATCCCATAATGACACCAGTGTGGTGAGCGATGGGAATCTCATGGCCAAACTTAAGTCCCAGTATCTCACATCAACGAGCTGGATAGTTCAGGTCCAGAAAGTGAAATTCCAGACCAAGATTTTGTTTCAACCAGCCTGTTGAACATAAAGAGTCACAGTCAGAGAGAACTCAACTGGTTGGTTGAAACAAACCCTTGGCCTGGACTTCTACTTTCTGTATCAGAACTATCCAGCTCTGAAAGTGACCCTAAGTGCTTCACCAACAGGACCAGGCCCCTTAGTGAGGTCACTAGGATCTCCACAATACACTATACATTAGTGAGGTCACTGGGATCGCCACAATACACTATATACTAGTGAGGTCACTAGGATCGCCACAATACACTATATACTAGTGAGGTCACTAGGATCGCCACAATACACTATATACTAGTGAGGTCACTAGGATCGCCACAATACACTATATACTAGTGAGGTCACTAGGATCGCCACAATACACTATATACTAGTGAGGTCACTAGGATCGCCACAATACACTATATACTAGTGAGGTCACTAGGATCGCCACAATACACTATATACTAGTGAGGTCACTAGGATCGCCACAATACACTATATATTATTGCAGCTCATAAGCTGAATGCATCTTAAGAGAGGTGTGTTATAAATTGCTCTCCCTGCTTTCATCAGTAGTTCTTGCTGACAGATACATCAGATTAATTTTTCCATGGTGGATTCAGAGCCGTTCTATGCCTTTGGCTATCAACACTCCATCAACACTGAGATGACTGACTTCACATGTTTAAAAATGCATGAAAGACTTCTGAGAGATACTGGAGTCAACATTGTGAGGGATCTTTAATTATGAAATATTCATTATTTGGAATATATTGTATATTGTTATAGTTATGTAAAGAAATAATGGCTACACTTTCAGGAACATATGTTGCCATTCATATGATGAAACTTAGGTTTATTAAATGTAAGTTTATTCATGAATGCATTTAACATGCTGTTTAATTGTGGCAGGACCTCTGTCAGCATACTGCACACGTCACGTGATCGCGTACGACTCGCCTTTGGGGATTCGCCAGCAATCGTCTCCGTGAAAAGCGCTGCATCTGTTCCCTTAGCACAATTCCGAATTTCAGGTTGACGGCTTCATAATTCATTAGCCTGCCTTACCTGCCTGCTGTTGTTAACAGTGAAGTGCAAATTACAAGATGGCTCTTAATGCAATATTTAAAGTGTGCAGCCTCGAGTCCTGCTTTTTAAATGATTTATTTCCAAGGGGATCGGTATGAATCGCACGGCCGACGACGAGCACCGTTATATTTAAGCCACTTGTGTGAGGGTGGATCATGCGATAGATGGAGGTTGAAGAGCAAACTTATTGCTGATGTGTCCATTCGATCCACACTTTAAGTATTTACACGCATCACACTAGATTTTAGGGGCGGCCCGGGGGTGCAGTGGTTAGCACTGTTGCTGTACATCTCTGGGACCAGGGTTCGAGTCTCCGCCATAGTTCTGTGTGTGTGGCGTTTGCATGTTCTTCCCGTGTTGTTGTGGGATTTCCTCTGTGTACTCCGGCTTCCCCCCCCCCAACACAAAGACATGCTGAGGTTACTTGGAGTTACCAAATTGCCCACCGGAGTGAATGGTGTGCGAGTGTGAATGGTGTGCGAATGTGAATAGTGTATGAGTGTGAATGGTGTGCGAGTGTGCCCTGTGATTGGTTGGTCTCCATCCTGGGTAGTTCCCTGCCTTGTGCCTGTAGCCTCCAGGATAGTTTCTGGACCCCTGCAACACTTGGTGGGTACAGATGATGGGTGGATGGACTAGTTTAGTTATTGGTAAGTTCATCACTCACAGCATGTTAGGGCAGTGGTGGCTTAATGGTTGGGAACGTGCACTTGTAATTGAAAGATTGCAGGTTCGAATCCCCAACCAGCAAGGCACCACTGAGGTACCCTGAGCAATGTACCACCCCCAAGCACTGCTCCCCGGGCGCTGAATTAGCTGCCCCCTGCTATGTCACATTGTCACATATGGGTTAAATGCAGAGGACACATTTCGTTGTTGTGCACTGTGTGCTGTGGTGTGTCAACAATGACAATTAATCACTAAATTATGAATTCTAAAAAGCTGGTAATGTGCAGTATTACTGAAGCATTACAAGGATGTTCTCCAGATCAGGACAGTCACACCTTCCAACAGATATCAGACATGTTTGTTAGTATAATTAACACAATACTGGAAATAAATATGAACAACTTTTTATTTATGTTTAAACCTGCATGGAAGTATATCAATTTAAAGAATGAAAGGAAAGATTAAACACTTCCAAGATTCAACATGCGACTTACCCATAGGAACTAACATAAAATAAACTGTCTGCTAATTTTTTACTGTGCAAACTGCTGTAGCCACAAACAGGTTTTTTTTGGTTCTGTAGGTTAGGGATCTGTGCCCATCACTGGAAGGTTGCTGGTTCAAATCCTACTGCTTGAGTCTGTTACTGTTGGGTCCTTGAGCAAGGCCCTTCACCTCAACTGCTCCTGGGACTGGCTGAACAAAATAAAATGTAATGTAAATATGCAAAAAGAAGCAGGCTGTAGCTCTATCTAATGCAGCTGTCGGTGCAGATAAAGGTTCTTACTGAAGAGGTGATAAAAATCTAGTCATCCTGAATCCTATAACCTGCACCCCGTGTATCAATCACTGTTACCGAGCTCAGCTGTCCGACGGCTGTCCAGCTCGCACGTCTCAGCACCAGTAATCAATGGCTGCCTTTGAATGGGAGTGATGTATCTCAGAGATAACCCGACAGTAGCCTGGATTGATATCCCATCTTAGCCTTCTCCTGCTGAGATGGGAAGACACCACGACATGCATGACAATGCATGTCTCTGTGATCATCAATAAAAACCTGTGTCGAGCATCAGACCAGTCAGAGTGTTTTTGGTGGGAGACTTGAAACATGCCTCACGGTATTGCTTGGAAGCAGTTCGAGCCAATGCAGGAAATGTAAAAAAGCCTGAGCAAAGTTAGCCACTAAGTGTGAGCAGGACGATGGTGATATCAGCTCAGAGACAGTACGGTTAAACACAACTCAGTGTGCGACTTGGGAATTCCCCAGAGTCTACAAAATCGGTGTTTACCTGGTGAAAATAGAAAGTAGATTTTGATGGCGAGTTGGACATTATGGGCTGGAGGTGTCAGGTGAGATGTTATTGCTCAAATTTATTATTATTACACGTCACTTAGCTTAGATTGGGATGGCTGTAGACTGACTGTAGGACCATGTTAGATCTCACACGGGGTGGGGGGGGGGAGGGGGGCTGAGACACAACCAACCTACTATACTGGACTCCTTCCCTTTATGAAAAGGTTGTATGATGTGGCAAAACTTCTTGGGGGGGGGGAAGCTATCTTAGGCTTTTGTATAGTTTATTCCCGTAGGAAAAATGCCATTATTAACCGAGTTACCCAGTGTCCCAAAACTCAGTGGCTATTACAAAAACTGCATTCAACAGATATTTCAGTTGAATGATATTACCACGCAGTTGCACACAGACGACAAATGCAGGCACAATTTCTCCGCTGCAAATGAAAACAAAGGACTGGCCGCATCGCCACTATCTCTTTGATTTAACTGCCCTTCACACTCGGACCGGCCAATCCCGCATGTTCTCCACACATCCTGCCTTATCTTTCTGCTGCAGGAATCGCTAATCTTCCTGGTGGCACCGTCCAAGGAATCCGATCGGGCCGGTGCATTAATTACTGTTGGAGATCAGTGGAGCAATTAAGCCTGATCTGACACCGGCGGTGAAGCGCACCTGTGAACGTGTTCGAGTCACGTTAGCCGACACGCCGTAAAACAAAAGCTTAGCGTTAAGACCCCCTCCTCTTCATTCGGTATCTGTCAATAGCAGCGGCCGACAGCAATGCCAAACGACAATAGAGGGGCATCCACTGAAACCGACGGCAGGGAGTGTATCTATCTGCTCGATATTCATGGCCCATTGGTCAGTCCACTGTGGAAAGTTCACAAATTCAGGGAAGATGCTGGGTAAATCACAGGAATCAGGCAGCCTCTTAATGGCTGATTCCTATCAGCGTTGACTAGCCCACTCCATTGGCTTGCCCTTGAGGCCAGATGATTCATTAATGTACAGGACATGGAGTAGGTGGGGGGGGGGGGGGGGGGGTTAACCGGGACCACACTGTCACTATGCAAATTTCGCAATTAATAAAACAGAGTAATTGGGCACAATTGGCTTAATCTGTTCTTCCCGAGGTCAGATTTTACTGATGCAAAGGCTCCTTCGTCTGAGACGACAGCACAGCGCTACAGACAGGATGGGCCAGATTTACAGGGAGTTTGGCTAAGAAACACGCGATATATCCAACAACGCATAGACAAACAACGTTATTTACCGACCTCAACAACTGGTAACCTATAAATCAAAGCGACACAAAGAGGCAATAGAGAAGACCTTCCTTGCTTCTCAATCTAATAACTCTTCACTGGATTCTAATATCGATTTTTAAAAGTATTGCTTACACTCACCTGCATGTGATACCTGTCGCACGGCCATTTCATTTTTGATTATTTTTATTTTCATTCTCAATTCCGGGTTAGTTTGAGTTCAAACCAGTAATAGTTTTAACTGAAGGGTGCGTTGAAGAATTTTGTTCTATATCTTGTTACATTAATAAGCAAAAGTATGATATTACATATAAACACACAGTACAGTGTACAGTATCATAGGTATACATAAACATACATAATATCGAAAATACTTAGAAAGTGTTTTTTTAAAACATTAGTCCATTGAGTGCTAGATACAGTACTTATGCTGTTACAGGGACAACAATAACAAGCACACTGTCAGTAAGGGGAGAGCCAGAGGCTCGACATCATAAACCACTGCGCAGAGGTTGGCCTGTGGTCGCTCAGAACAAACAGGGGCACTAATGAGCCAGTGCAGACCCAGGAGAATCAGGGGACCCGAGGTGGGAGGAGCCAGTCAGCCTCAGAGCCCAGCAGGGACAGGACAACAGTCAGACGCGGCCCGGCTCCTTTTGATTGTTCTGACAGCGGATGGCAATTTCTTTCTATTGATTACAGTACCGGCACAAACAAAGGCTGCTACGAGCTTTTAATCAAGCGTGTTGGCCTGATGGTCTCTGGTCCATCGGCATAATAGCTTTGCTGAACCAGAAATGCACTAGGAATTTTCTTAATGTGTTTTCCTGATCCTATTGGTGGTCCGCACTGTCCTCTATGAGCCAAACTGTAAAATCAACACCGCACTGCCCTAAGCAGATGCGTCCATTTGTCCACCTGTTCAATCCACATTCCACCCTGCTATGTTGCTGTATTATTTCTTGTTTACATACACATTGCATTATATAGACAAACTAGGGATGTCAAATTTAATGCATGCATAAATTTTTATACCACAATGGGACAATCGTACGAACAGTGATTTTTACTTTTATTATAGTCAAATACAGGAAAAAAATAATTGGTCAAATAATTAAATTGTATTATTAATTAAAGTTTTATTTAAAATGTGAAACTTTTATTTCATTAAAGGCTAATACCTTACAATAAGGATCATTCCAGTCATTAAGTGCATGTTCAATGCACGTTTTTTTGTGCCACTGCATACTTGAATATGGATGGTATGACAATAAAGTCCATTGGCTGTGAATTGATTTGACTCCCACTTTTATCGTAATGCCATGAGGAAGATCACAAGACAATTAATAACAATCACTGGCTACAAGCAGTAACAGACCAGCAGCTACATTTACACAGTGAGGCCTCATCTACATTCAAAAGCCAAACACTGGACAGCACTGCATTTTAACTGGATGTGCTGTGTACATATAAGAAACTCAAGAAACCCTTTGCCCTTTGTCTCACCTGATTGGCAGTTGCCTGGCAACATTGCTCCAATAGTTTCCCTGTGTATCATCACCTTAAGACTGCGGGATGTAGAAACTGTCAATGGACATTAATTGCTCGAATATTATTTTTTTTCAGCCTGAGATAGACTAGGGAACTCTAATCACGGCAATTAAAGATCAGGAGTTAAAAACTACTGTTTAATACAAGTGCTGAATGTGATGTTGACATCCAGACTGTGCGGGACAGTGTCCATTGATGGTTACATCTAGGGATGTTGGTTCTTATAACGTTCTAACTCTAACTTGTACGCAGAGGTGGAAAGTTCAGGCCCAGAAAGTACAAATCCACACCCAGGTTTTGTTTCAACCAACCAGTTTAGTTTAAAAAGTCACAGACACAGAGCACTGGTTGGTTGAAACATAAACCTGGGTGTCGATTTGTACTTTCTGGACCGGAGCTTTCCATCCTTTTTGGTATGGCTTTTCTCTGGGAACACTGGTTTTATTCCTGCTGGGTGAATTGGCGGCCTTACGCTGCTCTCCCTCTATGATGCGTGTCGTGTGAATATGCGCGGGTGTGAATGCTGTGCCACACACTGACATCAAGTCCATGTCTGCAGGCCTTGTTTCATGTGGTGGGCTCTGAATTTCTGAAGGCCCAGTCGGGTGGGAGGTTGTCAGGAATCCAGATCTCAGTGTGAAGAGAAGTGTACCTGAGATTGTTCCGGCATGGGTTCTGAGGAATACGGTATTGAAGGGAGACTTTCGGAAATTGACAGACTATTTGGCCACAGTGCATTAGCAGTGACTAATCACTTGAGGTTAATTACTAAAAAAATGTGTACATTGCATCATAAATTATGTGCAGTAAAGTTAAATGTATCATGTCTAACAGTGTTTTAATATATATTATTATTAAGAACATAATTATGTCACTATACATACAGTACTTACAGGAAGGTTTGGGATGCTTAATTCTGTAAAAATGTTGCAAACTTGTTGCTTTCATAACAAAAGTCCATTGACAAGCAACGTTTAACACATTCAGCACTTATCTCCTGCACAGATATTTTCTTTTTATTATGTATCATAATGTTTCTGACTGACTCATTCAGTTCTGTTCTTACCATTTTGATATTAACTGCAGTTGTAGTCATTGGCTCCCATAGGGAAACTAAACACAAATGTTTGGTGTTTAATGTTATTGCAAAGGTGTTACTTATTAAAAAGCACCCAATGAGACTGCTTGGCAATGAACTTTTTAACTCAGAACAGCTCTTTCTGAAGTATAATTTGGGTTTTAATTTATTACTACTTGAAATGAATGTTTTACTTGAAAAATACTGTTTTTTTTCTTATATGATTTAATGCAAATTAATTAAATAATGAATCTTGTTATAAAACCAATACATTTGCAATATTTGTACTGAATTAAGCAAGCGTGTGTATACAGACACACACATACATACATACACATATACATGCATTCATATTCATACGTGTGTGTATATATATTGAGAGAAATATTCATATATCAAATTTGCATTTCAAGACGTGCCAAAAAACATCGCTCAAATTAATAAACAGAGGAGCTAAGGGTTTTAACAAAGGCCACTTTTCTTAGATGATTCCAGAGAGTCTGTCTCCCTGCACTCTATTGTTGTCATTTGTGATAATGCTTCGTGTGACAGGGACCGCAGAGACTCTCTGGCTCTGGGCATGTCCCTCCACAGGAGTGTTACTGATTCCGATGCCGACAGACACTCCTCGTGTCAAGGAAAATACCCTTTTTGGAAAAAGGTGGGGACACTTAAAATCCAAGCTCTCTATTACTGAGGTCCCTGTGTAGTGAGCTACGAGATATTACATTGAATAAAATTAGGTTTTGTAATGTTCTTCCTGCCTTGGACTGAAACAGTATTTTTCCTGTGTTCTTGGGAACGCTTAAATAAGAGGCAGGACTGTATCACAGATTTATCGTTCTTTTAAGGCCAGTATCAGGGTATCAGCCAGATACCGTGCAGGGTCAACGCCCTTAGGGCAGCATAAATGACTGCCAGGCTCGCCGGGCTGAGGGGGGCGCTGTAGACGGACCTCAGGCACCACAATGTGCTCAATTATTTCAATAATCCGGTTAGGGATGCAAAGGGTCAAGTATTGCTGCTTCTGCTTTTTGATTTTTGAAATGTCAGCAGAATCATTACAGCCTTGAAATATAAATGCCCAGCAAAGCTGAAAAATTAACACACAGCTAATTGAAAATACATACAGATCAATACATTTAGGTATTTTCCTTCTATCCACAACAGACTTAAAGATGCTCAAAGTGAGTCCAATATAACAGTATTATGAAACAAACTGATTTAGCAAACTCTCCGGGCTTTTATTATGGCCTTATATTTACATTTGTCTGCCTGTTTTATGGCACTGGTGTCCTTCTGTGCCACCTTGTGTGTATCGTGGTTACAAATACAAACACACACAGGCAATTCCTCAGTGCTAATCTGGAACACGCACCATCTGCTGCAGGATTTGGAAGCAACTACATTCAAGAAAAGGCAGGGGAGTGATTTTCTTTAGCAGTCCACTATCTATATTGATTAAAAAAAAAACTCAATTTTGGCCAGAGGCAGGCCAACTCCCGTAGTCAAAGGTGGGAGTTTATGCCATGCAGTGTAGAGATCGGGGTGGGGGAAGGGGGGTATTGCAGTCAACTATATTTTACACAAAACCGGACTAAACCTGTGTGAAAATCCTAGCAAAGATGTTTTAACATAAATTCAAATTTAGGAGGACAACACCATGATTTCCAACTGAAAAGATTTCGCTCCCAAGACTTCACAGTTGCAGTTAATTTATGACTTGCTCAGCTGAATGGAAGGAAGGAAGTCAGCAGATAAACAGTTCCCAGCATGCACTGCACCCTGCAGCCTGTGTGGGTCCAGGGCCAAAAACTGTGACTTGTAACAGGGGAAGCATCATGATTCATGGGCATGAGAGAATTAAGGGCTGAAGGCTGCATTGGTTTACTGCACGCTGTCTGTTTTAACAGGCCGTTTAATTAGATGGGAGGGTGTGCTTCACAAGGCTTCCCTACGTTTTCTCGATGCACGCTATCGACACACACCCCTGGGTGTAATTCTTCAGTGCAATGTGGGAATGTTTCTTTTGATGGCTTATTTATAGGGAAGATTCCCTGCTAAGAAAGCTTTTATTTTGCTGCTGGAGGTGTCTGAAGGTCAAATTATTCGTTCGAGACAAAAGGCGGAAAAAATGAATGAAGCTGAAATGAATGCGAAGCAGTAAAAATGCTGGTGGGTATGAGCACTTACCCTGATTGGTGCTGGAGACGCACCGCGTGCATCTGAAACATTAACCTGCCCCTACCTTGGCCTTGTTGATGGTGCAGTGCAGGGCGTTGTTTTCCTGGTCGTACAGCAGACTGAAATCCAGCGTCCCCAGCGTGGCTGTAAGAGAAATTGACAGCTGTGAGACTGGACGCCAGTTAGCATAATGCTAAAATTAGCGAGTTGACCAAAGTCCGTCTTCATCTCAGCGAAAGTCGTATTAAGACATCCAGCTGCTGAGAGACAACCGAAAACGTGCAGGGATGAGACAGAAGGGAGCGTGGAAGCAGATTTGCGATTCTACGTGTCTCTAAGAGCTTGCATTGTATGCTTTGCTGCGAGCGACGGCATGCTGGTGAAACACACATTCCACATTGCTGGCTGAGCGGCTTCGGAAGAATGACGATGAGCAGCCAGGGACACAAAAGGGGACACCTGTGGGATCACACCAGCATTCCCTTCTGCATCGGTGACAAGACTGGAACTCTGAATATATTTATATGGCAAAAAGACAGTCGGTTTCTCTTGAATCAATTTCCTTCACAAATTGTCTTGTCGATGCCTTATTCGCAAGGTTGCCAACTCACGCATCCGGCGTGACACTCACACTTTCTGACTGTCGTGCACACACAAGAAATCCTGCGGCAAATCTATATCATTCTTTGCAAACCCTACAGACTATTTACAAGGTAATAGAACTACTACATGCATGTAAACACGTGTGCAGACGTGTCTCAAATTGAAAATCTCATGTCAGCCAGCTCACCAAAGTTGCCAACTCTGCTTATTTGACTTCTGGCAGGGACTGGAATCAGATCCATTAGTCGATGATGTAATATTATTTTTACGATCAGAAAGATAATAAATTAGCAGAATGCCCTTGACAGCAATCACAGACGGGACTCAAACTAGCAGGAAATCAAGTCATTAAGGCTAATTCACTGGTGAGAGCAACTGTATATTTTGCCAATTTGGAATCGGTAATTCAGCCTCGAAGATTTGTGGATATGTTCTGCTGAAAGCTTCCAGCCAATCTAACTTCCCTTTAAATTACCACAAATTACGGTTTTGTCTTTATTTACTTTACACTAAGGTACATTCCCCCCCCCCCCCCCCCACATCAATATCCAAGCAAGCAGCTCAGCTCGTTCCTGCCCCAGGGCTGTGAGAATTCAGCTCTGCCACGCTTGTCCCCCGATTCCTCGGCTCTCAGAACCTGCAAATCCCCGTTTGGCAATCAGACGTGAACAAGCTCTGCCAGCTCGTACCTGTAAGAAGCAAAGACAGTTCGCTTTGGGTTTTTTCTCTCTCTCCCATCAAGGCATGCAAATGCTGTGCCAGATACGCAAAGACGTAAAACCTCTATTTTCATTTTAGAAGATGCTTTAAATCCGCTAGAAAAGAACATTCATGAGTAAACCATTTCATTACACCATTTTAAAATGTTACAGGAGCAAAAAGAGTGGGAATATTATTGCTTAAACGTCAGCTACTGTCAACAATATGAAGAACTTGCATGACAACATAGGTAGAAATTAGTTCGGTAACACATTACTTGAAGGGGCACAAATAACTTAGTTACTCAGGTACTACTCAGGAACAAATAATTAAGTAATACAGTGCTTGCATAAAATATATGAAAAGTGATGAATGATTAATGATGAATGAACATGCTCCTATGTTTGATACTATACTATACTATACTATACTATACCACAGCCTCACATTTACAAATACTGCATTGTACAATATCATTCTTATACATAATCAGTATTGCTGATGGCACTATATCACTTGTCTTGTATTTAATCTGTAAATGGCTTGTATATTGTGAATTGTCTGTAAATTATATGTTCATTGTCTGCATATTGTCTGTCTAATGTGAGAGACACCAACAGCCGGAACCAAATTCCTTGTGTAACTTAAAATACTTAAAATCTGATTCTTAGTATGTAACTAACACTTAGTTACTGGTTAATTGATGCTTTAAGTAAGAGTGTATTACTACATTATTTGTGACCATTGTGTTACCAGTCAGCTCAGATTCGTTGAGTACTGAACACTCAGACTAAGCGGCACAGGCTGCAATCACTATTCTTAGTTTTGTTAATCGGCGAAACAGATATTTTCCCTGTTTACCAAACAGAGCTTTCACTTATATAGGGAGTCTCTACAGTTGAGAGTGCTAACGAATGCTACACCCATTTTCACGTTTGACTTAGTTACCGCTCTCTTTGACATCTTCATATATTAGTACACCTCTGCCTCTGCTTTTAGCGTAAGTACTCCAGGAAATGAAAATGTTTTTTTTTTTCTTTTAGCTTTGGAGTGCACAAACAGAATTGGCTGGCGTGACGCTTCATTACAGGCATTCAGAGTACTGGGCAATATTAATTTGCTTCCTTGTGAATTCACTAAGGATGCTTTCCAGAGGCTGTGGCGAACTGGCAGCCAATATTCCACAGGTGGCTGAAAGCCTTTTTTGGAACAGGAACACGAACACGAAACACATGGTTTTGTTGCTTATAATGGCAGTATCTGGTAGACAATAAATGACAGTGAATCTTCTACAATTATAGTTATTTGAACACAACATCAATACTGCAATGCTTAATGGTTCTCATTATAATTTATTAATTGTGTCCAGTAAAAAAAAAAAATGATTACAAACCCAGACTTCTTGTGATACACTGGTTTCTAATTAATCGTCTGAGGACATTTTCTGACCTACAATTCCACTCTCGGGTCGATGGTATTATCAGCAGAAGAAATTAATTCCAGTCTGCGGACCCTCAGCGGCTGCTGCTTTCGCTCTCGCTCCCTTGTTCTGTCCAAACGCGGAACACAAAGCCGAACCTCACTGCACGCGGCTGTACAGCGACAGACAGACTTTCAGCAGCCGGCAATGTGCAGGCCAAATATGCAAAGGGCCGGTGCCTTATCTTAACATGGGATCAGCACAGAACATTCTACGCAATATGGAGGTGTGTGCAGACTAGCAAAGGACTGTCTGCATCGCCGTGGAAGGTTTGCCCACGCAGCCGTAGAAGTAGCGAGAGGCACACTGAGAAATGCCTGATTAAAGCAATATGTGTCTTGCTACATTATATAGAGAACAAAAAAAAACGGATTCAAGTTGAGAGATGGGTTAGAGATGGATATGCTTAAATATTGCAATTTGCATAAAAAAGGCTCATTGTCTAGTTCAGTATATATGCACTACATCTTATTCTGGTATCTGTTCAGACCAAGTCAATGTGAATTGTGTATTGTATGAGTTACATTTCCAAGCATTATAAAGACAAAAAAATGATAACAAGGGGCAAGAAATAATCACTTTCTACATAAATTTCATTAGCTTGTCATCTGATGGTTCAGCTTTCGAAAGTGTTTCTACCAAATTTCACTTGCAGCCATTTAATGATAGTGTTATGCAGTGTCACACACAGGCAGGGACAGGCCATCAGGAAATGCCGGAATGTTCCGGGTGGCCTGATTTTGTGAGGCCGCCCTTTCGTCGCCAACCCCAGCATGATATACATTATACAGCTTATATACCAGGGGTGCCCGGCCTGTCAGTCGATCGCAGGAGATGGTTTCTGGGTAATGCTTTATTTCATTGGTTGCCAATCGATTGATTGTGATTGACCCCCCCCCCACGATCAGCAGAAAATTCCCGGCCCGCTTTTTGTTGCCAGTCCGCCTCTGACTACTCTACCCAAGAGCACTGAACCTTAACAGCTAAATCTTGCTTAAAACACACAACAATAATTTTTCTCATATCTTTGTATGTCTGGAAAATGCCACATGTTTCTCTTGCCATTCCGTGTTCAGCCCCTGCTTCCTTTGCGGATCTGTGCCTCTTCATGAAGTCCCAGCATGCTTTGCAGATGAGGTATGCGGACTCCCAGAGATACGCTGGCTGCCAAGGCTGCCGTTTTCTCTACCTGCCACATGTCACGCAGTTCCGTGCAGAGCAGTTTTCACCAATCAGGGCGTCAGGAGGCTCGCAGCTGATAGGCGGACGAGCTGCAGGTGTTTGACGGTTTATCTCAGTCTGCCCAAGCCCTCCAGGTCACGCTGGAAACATTCCAGAAACTAACAAACAGCTGATTGACGACATAGACTTGAATTGGGCCACAAAATACACTTTGTATGAGTCTGAAATACATAACTGCAGCAGCTGTGATCCCTCTTGTTATGGAAAGCACTGTAAGCAATACCCACCAGCTACAAAATCCTGGCAGTGCTTGCGGACACCACTGCCTCGCTCCCTGATGTGGTATACAACCTTTAATCTTGGATTGAAAGCCACAGCCCAAATCCAGCAGAAGAGGTTATGTTTACTTCCCACGGAGCTGCACTGCATGTGACAAATTTTTAACTTTTAAATGTCTGAACTCTTGTAATGCCACTGGTCCTGACAGCGTTGTGTCACGTCTTCAAGACACGCAGAGGTGTTCGCAAATGTCTTGAAATTGTCCATCTTAAGAACACAGTCACACCCGTGCCAAAGAAACCTCGTCTCCTGCCTCAGTGTTTACTGTCTCACCTCCCACGTCCATCATGACGAAGTGCTTCTGAAGACTAGTCTTGTTCTATGGGAATAATGATACCCCGGATTTAAGTTACAGGTGCCGCGTGTCTATGGAAGATACCACCACCCTTTTGTCCTACACACGGCTCTGTAACAACATTAAAGCAAGAACATCTATGTCAGGGTGCTGTTCGTTGACGACAACTCTACATTCATCCCTATTTCTTCATCAAAACTTGTGTTAAAACTCAGAGTCCTTTGTCTGTGCAGCTTCATCTGTGGCTGGGTATTTGATTTTCTGACTAAAAGGCCACAGGCAGTGAGAATCGGAAACAGAACCTCGTCCACATTGATCCTCAGCACCGGTTTGCCGCAGGCTTGCTGCCGTAGCCCATTATACAGTCTGTTCACCGAAGACTATGTGGCAAGGCATGCAGGCAATAGCATTGTCACATCTGCAGTCATCATCATCAGTGATGATGAGGAGGGTGCCTTCAGGAGGGAAGTAAAAGGCCGGAATGTTCTGTGCCCATAACACAACCTGCTCTATGTGTCAACAAGACAAAGGAGCTGGTCATGGACTCCAAGAAGAGCATATCGGGGTTCCTACTCTGCATCAACAGTTCAACCTGTGGATTCCTGGGCCTCCTACTCTCAGACTTTCTCTCATGGTCTCGTAACACCAGCTGCATCCTCAACACTGCTGACTGCTGTTCCAGAGGAGGCTTCTAACACGGCACCACTGAGCACAGCCTGACAGGAGGCATCACGGCATGGTTTGGTAACCTGACAGCCCAAGATCTCACTCTGCTGCAAATTTCAGTCAGGATAGCCTCCAATATCACTGGCTCTGAGCCTCTGAAGCTCCAATCCATTTACACCAGCCTTCTGTCAGGAGATGGCCGAGTATCACCATGGACGCCAGTCACCCCGCTCCTGCCCTCTTCATACCACTGCCCTCCGCTAAACGCTACAGGAGCATCCCCACCTGCCCCACGCGCTTCAGGGACGCCGTCTTCCCACAAGCCATCGGGACTGTAAACACCCTGTGACTCTGACACCAAAACCCCGAAAACAATGCCCCAACCCAGTGTAATCCTCCTGCGTTTATTGTAACGGCAACATTTTACTTGAGGAAGCACAATGAATGTAATATTTTGTTCTTAATTAACCACAAACTAAGTCTTAGTTACATACTGATCTCATGTCTCATCATTAATGAATCATGGTGCATCTTTTATCTCAGTTAACTACTATGTTCGTTCATTATTTGTACTTCAGTAGTAACTGTTACTGTTGTAACTAGTTCTAACTTATCATATTTCACAATACTGCATTGGTTTTTGCACACTTTTCATGCACCATTTTACCACTGTTGCTCTGTTACTACCACTATTTTATGTGCTGTTGTACTGTAGTGTTTCGATGTTGCACTACTGTCTTGTTCTTGTTACACAAGAATTTCATTGTTTTCTTTGACTGAACTGTGATAACTTACACTTACCGATGAACCCAGAATGAATGACCACGGTGTGTTTATAACAACGTTATAAATCAGATAAAAATTGTCCCATAAACCCTATGAAATCTTAGGGGACACAGATCAGGTGACAGCTCAGGAAGGAATGTGCTCATCCCGCGGTTGGCATGGTGAGGACGCCGCTTGTCGCCACGGAGACACAATGTGCCCCTAATTGGGGTGTGAGGTGAGCATGACACCGTGACCTTCTGACTGTGCGTCACTCCACTTCGGGGAGGTTTTAACGGCCTCATTAAGATCAGAGCCTCAGAGCCCCGCCGAAGGCTGGGCGACTCTGACGGGGGCTGATGCGCCGGTCCGCGCTCGAACCTGGACGGCTCTGCCAGCTGACCCGCGCGGCCAGGGCAGCCCACTCATGCGCCTGAGACATCTAACCTAGCCCCGATGCCCGTGTCATGAGTGCCACGCTAACACCGTGGTGTATTTACAAAGCTGCTGAAATGATCGATTTTACAACAGAGACTTGGGCTTGGTCGATATCTACATAGACTGCTGTATGTTACAGCATTTTCAATAGTGAGCAACGTCTCAATCCTTAAGAGCAGCTCCAAAAGTATGGTAGCTAGTTTGGTACCACTTTACGACAAAACTTCCCTTATAAAGGGTTTATGAATGATTAATAATCAGGTCATTAATTAGGTTGGAACACTCTGTAAATCATTAAGAGACAATCCTAAATTATAACTGTTTTTTTCCATTAAAGAGTTACGACCATTTATAAGTGGCAAAAGGGAAGCCTCATTGTAAAGTGGTGCTGCTAGTTCCATAAAATTGTTTGGCCATATTTAAAATTAAAGACTTGCGTAAATATCCACTGATAAAGAATTTGGTGTTTTTGACAAATGGCACCATAATATCGTGGCATAACCCCCGGGTGGGGCTACACCGTGGCGGTTGAAGTGGTTCCCCATTGGTTCCTTAAAGCGCTTTGCGTGTTTGAAAAGTGCTTACATAATATGTACAATATAAATGTAACATTCATTCATTCAATCAATATAGGCATAAGAAGCAGGATGTAAGACACAGTCACTGTCCTTCAGAATGTGAAGGAAACAACCTTGTTATATGCTGCACTGGACCTTAACACCACCCAGAATGGCAGACAAATCAACTGAAAAATTGGCTGATAAAAAGTTAAAGTCTCAGACACAGAATGGGCGCCCAGATAAATAAAACAGATAAAAATCGTAGATTTCCGAAAACCACGACGCTTATTCCAGATAGTAGGCAAAGCCGGATGATGGGGAATCGGGGATTGTGTCTGGGGGTGACGGTGGAAATATAGGTGAGACGAAGGCGGCGGGTGAGACGGCTTTGGTGTGAGCATGAGGAGAGAGACATACAGAAAAGCCAGAACGGCGGCAGGTCACGGCGCGGCTACACGTTACAGGTGAGGCAGGGATCTGGGTCTGGGCAGGCGGATTACGAATCACACTCATACTGTATATACACCGTGAGCCAATAAGGATCAGGCGTAGGAAGCGAAGGAAAAGGCATGACGACCCTAAGAGTCACCTGACCTGCCCCCCTGGGACCTCACTGGGCAATATGAAATGGGGAAGTGCTTATTGCTAAGCTCCAAGAGGATATTTATTTCTGTGGCTAAATTGCAGCATATTCAGGCAAATGTAGGGGCAGCTATTGAATTAATGAACTTGGAATAGGTATCACTGCAAAGGGAGTGGGAGGGGACGGATTTTAAAGTAAAATTACAGGAGCGCCTGCTGCTATGTCACTGGGGACAGAGGAGCAGCTGGGGGCTGGGGGCTGGGGGCCATTTGCCGGCCTAATCAGTCAGCAGCAAACATAAAAATGACAATAACGGATCTTGGCCAGTTTGTGCTCAGAATTTATATCCATCCATCCATCCATCCATCCATCCACCCATCGGCCTGGTTAATATGGGGGTAGGGGGGACATGACCCCCCCAATGTCTATTGGAAATCACATTGTGATATTTTTGAGTTTTGCTATCGCTGTTCATAAGATTCCTAAGAGTGCATTCCTAACATCAACCTTAACCTAAAGAGGGTTACTTTTATTTTATTTTATATAAATGATGAAACCTTTAAGATTGTTCTTACATAGCATTCTATCATGATGTGATTGCAAGTGTGTCCATTACTATGTCATCATCATATACATCACACCCTCACCCCACCGGGGCAAATTTGGTCCCCCCCCCCCAGTGTCAAACTCCTTCTGATGCCACTGCATCAACCCGTCCGTCCGGTTATGCTGGTCAGTGTTACAGGGACTCATATTAGTAAGTCAGGAAGTAAGTAAAATTTATGTACAGTGGTACCTCAGAACTCGAACTTAATCCGTTCATAACTCTGGATCAAATCCTAAAAAGTTCGAGTTGTGATCGAATTTTCCCCATAAGAAATAATGGAAAACCAATTAATTTGTTCCCAGCCCCAAAAAATTACACCTAAATATGTTTGTTTTTTTAGCATTTAAACACAAAATGAACCGGATAAAACAAGAAGAGCATATACTGTACTAAACACATCTAAGCACATTTATCAAAACAGTAATTTGTAAAGTAAGAAAATAAATGTATCCAAACAATGTGTCCTGCCCCGATCATTCGCTCCTTCCGTGTGCCACGCCCCCTCGTTAACCCCGTGTGGAATCCCCGTGTGATCAGCTGTTTCTGGTTGTTGTCATTAGCCCTCTGTATTTAGTCCGCGTTTCAGTTTGTTTCCCCAGTCCTGTCATTGTATTGTCCATCTCTGTTTTGCCTGCCTTACCTGTAATTAAACCCCGTATTCCCCGATACCCTGAAGTCTGCGCCTATGTCTCCGTTCCATCCCCTCTCGGCACGACAATATTATTATAATTAAATGTATTAATGGTTTATTATTAATATAAAAATAATTAGATAAAAATAAGAAATCTTTATTTTTAAATGTATTTTATTATATAATAATTACTGTTACTGTCTATCATTGTCTAAATGTATTTTTACTGTCTAAATATATGTATTCAGCTAGTGTAAACATGCAGGATGCTATCACAGCGAATGCCAGGCTGAGACTGAAGCGTTACCCTTTGTTTCCGCTGAGAGACGTGCCGCGTGACTCATTTCCCCCGCAAGTACAAGTTATCTTAGGTCGGCGTTCACGGTTTGACTTCTGAGATTCAGATCGAGCTCTAGGTACTTTTTTTTCAAACTGGTTGGTTCAACTTTTAAGAAATTCGAGTTCTAATGAGTTTGAGAACTGAGGTACCACTGCATTAAGTGCCTCTCACAGACAAGAGGTCACAAGGCACTGTTACGCCGTCAAAATAAAACACAACAAGGAAAAACAAATGAACAGGAACACTACTAGTAACAGTAATAATAAAAACAACAGAATAGAAGAAGGAGAATATTAGTTTGCCTTTGTAGCTGCATTCCATCCTCCGTAATAAACTGGAGACAATAAGCTGTTGAAACATGTTAATTCACTTTAATCAGAGAACATTAACACGTCCCACAGTACTACACATTACGCTCCTCATTAGCGATCTCCCCCTACTCCAGGTTCGTGAGATATACATCACGACTCCCCAGATAATACTCTTTGTAAAAGTAGCTCTCACTGTAAAAAAGGCTAGATACTTTTTTTTTTTGCTGTACATGACTAGTACCGGATTGCGATTTAAAGACAGAAATCAGCTTAGTTATATGTTTCAAACCTGGGAGGAAAGTTGTGCAACACATGGGCGAGATGCAAACTCCACAAACGTCAAGCAGAAGCTGGATTCAGACCCCCAATCCTGGAGCTGGAGAGGCAACAGAACGTCCCACTGAACCACCATGCTGGTGCAATAGCCTTATGTAATACAATACAGCTTAGTGCCAATGCATGACCAGCTATTACATTACATTGCTGCCTGATGAGAAGCTCTATATCTGCAGTCCTACAATTAAGGGACCCAGAGGTTTACATTACAGCCTCACAGAGACACGGGATTAAACTGCTATCACCTGATCGTAATTTCAAAATTCTCTTGGCTAATCACTTAGCCATAATATAGGACTATAAACTTGCACATAAAATGAAAATGGTATTTATACTAAAGTGCCAGTCAGTAAAGCTGTATATGACAAGAGCAGGCAAACTAAGACCATGTGTACTATTCTGTAATCATATCATTGTGGGATCTTTGAGCAAGAGCCATATACCTAAAAACTACTCCAGGAGTACTGGATAAATGGTGATCCTGGGCTCTGTCTTCAGATTTCACTCCCTTCTACATATACAGGATTCCCCCTCTACCTGAAAGTGGAGCATTCCGATGAAACTTTTCGTAAGCAGAAATGGTGTAAAGCAAAGAAACAATTACCATTAACTTATAAGGGAAACGTTTTTTGGCCGTTTCCGGACCGAAAAAATAACCCACTAAATCATACCAAATAATACATAAAACATAAAATAACACTAACATACAGTAAATACACAGTTTATATAAAGTGGAAATAATGTATGTACAGTGTAGCTTCACCAGAATCAATACAATCCTGCATCTCTTAACGACAGGGATATGTTTTGAGAAATGCGTCATTACGTGATTTTGCCGTTGTGAGTGTACACATACCTAGAAGGTACAGCCTACTGTACTACACACCAAAGCTACATGGTAAAGCCTAATGACGAGAAAAAACTACAGTATAGTAAATACATAAACTAGTAACATAGTTGTTTAATATCATTATCAAGTGTTGTGTACTATACATAATTGTATGTGCTATACATTTATACCACGAGCAATGCAGCGAGTAATGCGTTGCACTATGACGTTACAATGACGTTGCAAAACGATAAGAATTTCTCAGCTCCATTACAATCCTATGAGAGGGCCGTCGCATATGCAGTCCGTCACTGACCGAAACATTGTTATGCGGCGCATGACGGTATGTCTATAATTAGCTCGCTAATAAATAATAATAATAAACGCTATTTTGACTTTTCTCATTTTTTCGTAAAAGCAAAAATCCTCTTTGGATTTGTTCTCGGTTAGCGAAAACAGGTGGGGATGTAGGTCTTTCGTAAAAGCGACATGGCTTAAAGCGAACATTCGCAAAGCAGGGGAGACCTATATATGTGTGTCTCATCCAAGAGCAACATGGGAAAGGCTAAAGCCGAAGAATTAATTATCTTCATGAACGTGTACTTGCACAAATGGCAAATAAAAGTATCATTTTTGACTGCAGTAACTTGTATATTTCACATAGCCAGCTTTGCTCTCACTCCCAGGTTCAGCTCTCCACATGCAAACAGAAAGCGGCCCTCAGCTCTCTCAGCTAGCCCTTGTGCTGCGGGGAAGCTCCGCACCACTACTGATCAGATTAAAAGAAAAATTTACTTAGAGCTTGTGCTGCTCTTATAGAGAATAAACAGAGAGGCGGCAAGAAATTCAAAGATAAAGATAAAGGTCGGGGGGGCAAGAGCAGCTCTCTGAAGAAGTATTTTCTGGAAAGCTGGTCCCAAGAGACGGGGTGCATCAAACGAGAGCTGGACCTTAACACCAAACTCACAGCCTTAGCGTTAATGGGCCATGTTCTGCGCAAAATCAGCTGCCTTTTCATGATTTTTGATACACTGGCTTTGATGCCTCCTGAGTTCAGCCAGCAGAAGTCTTGTGTTATCGAGAACCATAAGTATGTGACTGACCTCTTCACCAAGGTAACGACAAAAACTGGAGGTACCTCGTATGCAAAAAATTTGCCAAGCTCAACAGCCCATGCTGTTCCGCATGACGGTGCATTCGCAGAAGTTTTACTGGGTTAGACGATTATGTGTTATGTCATATGTGCTCAGTCTATCATGATTCGTCTCGATATCTTTCAGTGTTCTAGGTTTTACGTTTGACATCTGTCCTTGTTCTTCAGTGATCTAGGTGCCTAGGGATGTGACCATGCAAAATCTCTACATCTGCTGCAAGAGACAGCGAGATCATTGGGACAGACACTGGGTAATCTAAACCATGTTACTCTAAAGGAAACTTTCTTGACTGTGAAGCACTCGTCTCCCCGTACGTCTCTGCCGACCTGGCAGCAAGGGGCGGATGTTAAACAAACTGACACAGTGTAAAGCACAGATTTTTCCGTGGGTGGGAGAGAGCGGTTCTTTCCGCCATGCGTCACTTTGTCATCCGCACTTGGTGACATGTGATTCTCACAGGTATGCTAAGCATTTCCTGCAACTGTGGCAAAGCCTGAAGAACAGGAGACTGATAAATTCAATCACTCTCAAACAACACAGACAAATGATTAAGATTTAATCCAATGCAGAATATTACAAGTGTGGTAATGACAGTAATACAATACCTTCCTGTCTGAACTGAGATGGCAAGTTATCCTGGAAAAAAAATCCAAAAGCGTAAACAGTGCATGTAAATACAAAAATATCTACAGTAAAATACATATCAATAACATATCAATCAATATTCTGTGCTCGCTTAGCTGATTCAGGGTCATGGGGGGTCCGGAGCCTATGGGTCCAAGGCAGGGAACAACCCAGGATGGGGCCCCAACCCATCACAGGTCACACTCTCACACCATTCAGTCACACACGTACACCAACGGGCAACGTGGTAACTCCAGTTGACCTCAGCATGTTTTTGGACTGTGGGGGGAAATAGTATCCATAGGAAACCCCACGATGACACGGGAAGAACATGCAAACTCCACACACATGGAGCCCTGGTGGAGACTCAAACCCTGGTCCCAGACGTAACAGTGCTAACCGCTACACCCCTGTGCCCCCCCTCTCATTACATTTCAGAAAACCAATTCATTTATCTAACCTGTTTCCCTCATGAGTACTGTAAGGTAGAAGAACACTTGGCTCAAGTGGCTGCAAGTTATTTGGCTTCATTATTATGATCAAACAAAGGGCACAGGAAGGAATAGAAAGATTAGACATAGAGAGGAAGAGCAGAGGGTGACAGAACAAATTCTGGGTGAATCACTAGACCAGAGTTTTCCAATCCGGTCCTTGGTGACCCACAGACAGTCCACTTTTTTAGGGAGCTGGGAGGAAGCAAAAATGTGGACTGTCTGGCAGGGAGCTCGGAGGGAGCAAAAACATTGACCTACAGTGGGCTCCTGAGGACTGGATTGGGAAACACTGACCTAGACTGTACTTCTTCAAAGAGAGTCCAGAATAAAGCCTGTATACCACCAAAATGATGAGACGATTCGAAAGATTTCCGCTGCCATGTTCTGGATTTATTGCCAATATTCTTCGGTTTTCTGTTTTGTAGAGATATTTTCTGTGTTATGTTGGACCACTGGCTGAACACTGATGTTGAGAAAGTACATTTCCCAGGAGCAGACATAGAAATAGTCATAATCTATTTGGATGCTCCTCTCATTCAAAAGTTGGACTTAACTGAATCAGTAAAGAAGGTCAAAAGCATATCTGTCTGTTTACACCAGACAGCAAACTTAACCCTGCATTTCATCTGTTTGGAAGACCCCCCCCCCCCCAGGTGAGTAAACAGATAACCAGCTGAGGTGTGTAAGATTGTCCGGCGTGAGGAAGGAGTTATATCACGTCAGCAAAGGGCAGATTGGGCACAATGAAGAATAATGGGCTGGTCAATGAAGGGGGCCCCACGTACAAAAAAATGGATGGGGGTGCCACACGATGACAGTGCAGAGGAAACCAGGGCAATAATATTGTCATTTGTCATTTTTGGTGGGGGTGCTGCGGGGGGATCAGTACTCTTCACCTTTTGTAACGGGCAAAGCTTTAATAAGGGACTGGACCCGTCACCACGGAGGCACAGGAGAAATATCTTAAAGAACATTATTTGCTCTCAGATGAGCTACACCGATGTCAAACTACCCATCTGAATTTTGACCTGGAGGTCATTTTTAACAGTTGCTAATTTTGACTAAAAATAATTCTTGGATGGAGGTAACGAAAGGATTATCAGTATATCTGAGGGATGTGTGTTTCATCTGTGCCGTGTTGTGGTATTTCTTATGCTGCTGAGTGACAGTTAGCATGACGTGCTCTGTGGTGACCTAACACCCACTGTCCGGACACCTCCAGCGCACAGACGTGACTCAGTGTTGGAAGAGGGTGGATTGAGGAAGGGGTGACAATGCTGTCTGTATACTTCATTAATGTCAGCTAACTCAAAAATCTTCTCCGTATTCAGTGGCATCCATCCCAGTCATTTTTAAAATATATCCTACAAGAGCAGCGCAAAAGGAACTAATTTTCAGCCCTGGAGTTTTACGCCCAATTTCAGCTCATTTTGTGTTCGTTCTTGGGGAGCTTTGATGCATGATGTCACAATTGAAGTCTTATTATCCAGATACATCTATTACTGACATTTCACGAAGAAATAAATAACAAATAGCATATCGAACTGTTTAAGCAGTCTGACTTTTTTGGCCCAGCCTGGCATCTATATCTGTCCATCATTTGAGAAACCTCCAGTAATTAGCAATAGCAAGCGATTAGTTGTAGAATTTTAAGCGGAAAATAATTTTGTATCTGACCAACTCAATTTTAAACCTGTCAAATTATTTCGTTTCTGACCAGCACAGCAGCTAAGGGGCTCACTGGGAATTCACCCGAGCCTTCCGATTGGCCACTCTGGACCGATACCAGAGTCAGTTCTCTTCTATAGTCTGAATGCAACATGTAGCGTGTATAATAAGTATTTAAGTCAGTCATGAACCCAATCCATGCCTTATGATGTTGTGAGCTGTGCTGGAGTTTACTGCCCTGCTTTACAGTGACAGCTGGCTACACACAGATAAGACGTTCAAGGGAGACTGACCGATGCAACGGAAGGCAAACGTCTGCTTGGTGGAAGTTTGGGAGGACATGTCGTCACCGTAGGCCGATGGCAGGATCATCGTCTTTGTCGCGGCACAGCGATTTAGTTGTACATCTGTGGCGGGAATTCTGGGCCAGATTAGATGAGATTAAATTTAATGTCCAGCCTGTTCATGGAGGCTGAGTGAGAGCTGCCTAAAAACGTGAAATGAGTGACAAAATGAGAACAGAAGCAAGAATGTAGTTTAATTGAATTGAATTTTTTTTTTTGGTTCTTGATTTTTAATAGTTGACTTGTATGTTGGCTTTGTCTTTATGATATTTTTGGTTTATACGTCTATTATTTTGTAATGTAATATTTCGAAAACCAATACAAGAAGGTGACCCTAAGCCTATGTGATTCAGACTCTTTATGCCGTCTCCTTTTTTATAAGTATTGCCTATCACAATTGTTAGTAAATAAGTTTAGCAGTGATTTTGTCTTCGGAAGGTATTACCGCAGCAAAGAGGAGAGAACAAAGAGCAGGAGAGACCGATGAGCAGGAGAGACCGATGAGCAGGAGAGACCGATGAGCAGGAGAGAACAATGAGCAGGAGAGACCAATGAGCAGGAGAGGCCAATGAGCAGGAGAGGCTGTGGCTCAAAGACCACCGAGATAACAGAGCCAAGAAAGACCCCTGAAGCCTCTGTTCTCCTTGCCATGGGACAGTAACACAC
Organism: Paramormyrops kingsleyae; assembly: GCF_048594095.1. Classification (NCBI taxonomy): domain Eukaryota; kingdom Metazoa; phylum Chordata; class Actinopteri; order Osteoglossiformes; family Mormyridae; genus Paramormyrops; species Paramormyrops kingsleyae. Next base: position 7,145,335 of record NC_132814.1, on the reverse strand, counting down.
CTGAGAGGGACACCTTCATCACAAGATCAGTCACTCTTCATTGGAGACAGATGCTTTATGCATGAACCCCACCCGGGCTTTGGGCGCTGTGACGTGGTGGACTGTACCCTGTGCTTTATCCTCGTCCCGGTGTGTGAGGTCTAGGCTCTGTAGGCGCCGTCAACCGCTCAGAATCGGTTTGACGGCTCCAGACCGAGACGCAGAGCTGGAGAAGCAAAGCTGCGATCAATAGACGAGCTGCTGGGGGAAAGGAAGCACATTTTGTGAAGAACCTTCTATTTAGTTGAATTAATCAGGCTGAACCAGAGCAGGCTTCAGAATAGGCACTTTCATTCAACTTCAAACCATAAGTACTAGTTTGTAATTGGATAATACATCCAAATGTGAGCCTAAGCAGAGAGTAAGAGCTCCTTAAGCACCATTTCTACTATTTTTTGGGCTTCAAGCCTTCCGGTCCAACATGAGCCTGTGTTTTCTATTTTAGAAATGGAACAATTACAAACTTGCCATCTTCTGCCCTGATATATTGTTCATATTGTTCTCCATCCCATTTTCTTTCTCGATTACGATTCCTTAATGATCGCCACACAGCCGAAGTCACGTCAAGTTTCATCTTTGTTACTGTCATCAGTGCCTATTTAGGCTCGGGTTGGACACACATCGATACTTGCAGCTAAAAAATATGTCACCACCAAAGGTTAGGTGTGACGGCAGAGTTCTGTCTTCCAAAAGATGATGCAAACTACTTCGGTCCCTGGTTTGCGTTTAACTGTCCGATACAAAATGTAATAAATTGTAATCGTAGCACATACGAAATTTTTGTGAATTCAGGTGGGTAATGAAGAGGCAATTAAACGAAATGACAGCTATATACAGAAATCTCATGAGGACCAACACCAGAGACTAATGAGACAAATCTGTGAAGTGACTTTGCAAGCTATTTCCGCGAATGCATGGACTGCCGTTGGTGCAAACAACACTGTATAAAAATCTTAAATTATATTCTTTCACCTCCTTGTTTTGAGCTACACATGTGTTTAAGTATCTTTATTACTGGTGTTTTTGTAATGTTGTTGCTGGGATGGTTTCCAACGGTTACGCATATAAATTAAAATGGAAAAGCAAAGGGAGACTTAAAACCCATAATTTCATGTAGTAGTGCCCGGTGGTTCCTTACGTCTTTCATTCTCTGCCATGAAACCCGAATCTCTGTCCAACCTAAGGGGTCCCTCCTCCAGGGACTGGGACCCCAGAGTAACTGGTATCGAAAAGCTGGCACCGAGATGCAGCACAAATGACGGCTTTCGAGAGGTGGGGCTAACAACCTGTATGAAGAAGCATTTAATACATCCAGAGGCACAGCGACAGGACAGGCAAGACAGACAACCGTTTGGGGCCCCGAGCTGGGAGGAGGCCCTCAAGGCCAGCTGATTATGTCAATTCTGTTTTTCGTAAAAGTGAAAATAAAAGACTTGTGTCTATTGAAGTCTCTTTGTCCATGTTATTCATATGAACTTGCTAATATGCTGTGAGGAAACTCACGCAAAGAGACACTGCATGTAAAAACTCCCGAGACTAAATTTGTGATGTAACAGCGCTAACGTGGCACTTTGCTGCCGTACACAAAACCTACAATGATACAGAAATGGCTCAACACACTCGCCAGAATACACTGACAACAAACATGTCCTACATTGTGCCACTTACAGCTCAACACTGAACATCAAAGTATTAAAGTATCAGAATGATTGCATTACACAAAGAAGTGTGAGTCACTGGCTCTTAGGTAGCCATGTTTGAATGACACACTTATCCTAACTCATTTCCAATCATTTACGGTACGTAATTCTCCCTGTCTAGAACAATACTTGAGTGGGGACAGAGACCTAATTTTTTTTCCTCAGTGTTTGCATCTGCTCTAAATCCTGGCTTCTTAATAACACTATTAGCTTTCCTCAGCCTCTCTGCCCTCCTGGGATATCAGTTTGCTGCTGCCAGCAAATATCTGTTCAGAAGCAACAGCGTCGCGATCTTCAACTTGTCCTTCTAATGAACACGACACGTGGAGACTTCAACCTGAGCGTTTTTAAGGATAATTACGCACCGAAAGCCCCTATAATCGCAGCAGTGAGATGTGATATTTAGTCACTTACCAAGCAAAAACAGTAGTTTCAGTCAAGCTTTTGTTACATTGTCATTTTCAGTAAATTAATGGGATTAGATAACTAGCCTTGCCGGGCATATTAGCTTCCAATAACAAGTGTGGTTTTCAGAAACCAAGCAGAGACTTTCAGAAATCCCTTGAGTCCTACATTTCACCTGACATATATTTGATCTACAGCAGTGTTTCCCATCCCTCGTCCTCCGGGACCCACAGACGGTCCATGATTTTGCTCCCTCTCAGCTTGCTGCCAGACAGTGAACAATTTTGCATGACTGTCAGTCCCCGAGGACCGGATTGGAAAATACTGATACACAGGCCTCAGTACAGTTCTCCAGGAGTCATTTAGCGTTATTTCTTTGTCAGAGGATTAACAGTAAGATATGAAACAGCATAGTAGACACTGTGGTCTATACCCATGATCAGAAGGTTGATGGTTCATATCCTGTGGTCGACAGAGTGTATTCTCCGTTGGGCCCTTGAAGAAGGCCCCCAACCGAGGGACTCGAGGGACTGAATGACCCTGCTCTCTGGACTATCCGGAATTTCAAATGAACACGTCTGCTAAGTAAATAGATGTAAATAAGATTGATGATTCCCTAACGTTAACTCACAGCAATGTGTTGCGAAATGGATTAATTCCAGCCAAGGATTTTAAGTTATTAGGACGGTGGCTTCAAACATGCGTCTCCTGCTGCCTGGTCTTTCAGAACCATGCTGGTGTTTTTTGATTTCCAGCAGCGCAGTCATGCCACTATGACGGTCCCAGCCAGATGTCCTCTGCCTGCTAGTGCACACAGGCTCATAGCCGCATCGGTGTGAAAAAATAAACACCATAAGTCAGGATGATAATCTTGGGCAATAAAGCACTGAAATGATTATTAATATAGACATTTTAATTTCTCAGCACATGCTCAGCACAGCGAGGCTAAGGCGCTGACTCGCAAGGTGCTGACTCGCATGGCGCTGACTCGCAAGGCGCTGACTCACATGGCACTGACTCGCAAGGCGCTGACTCGCAAGGCGCTGACTCGGTGGACGTATCTAACCGAAAGCGGTACGAAAAAAACGAAGGCAAGTTCTAGCTCAGTTCTATTTAGTTACCATAAAAAATCCAGCACTACCCCATAAAGGAACCATCACATGGCTCAGACACAGTGTTCTCCATGTAGCTCACACATAGGTCACACAGGGTCTCATCTTCTATTGTATGTCATGTGTGTTTTTGCAATGTTTGGGTACGGTTTCCCGTGTTAATATGCTGAGTGACATTTTCCTCTTCAACAATGTCAGTGCTGCTGCATTAGCAATAAAATGACGTACTCTAAAGGGTAGACATTTTCCCAGTTTAGTCTTCAGGCGCGTGTCCTTTCAAGTCAAACGGTGCTGCATCTGTATCCAGTACAGCTCACTCATAGCATCATTTCAAAATTCAACTTCATAATATTGCATTAGTTCTCATAATGTAGAAATTAGATTGTGGCTAAATTTCAATAAAAGGGGCTTTTCGTTTTTAATCTCCAATAATCCAAATCCTCTCTACTTAGGTGTACAAAAATATCTCTCCTCCTAGTAATAGTATTGAGAGTGGAGATCTCATCGTAATAGTAGGCTGGATGAGTATAAATAGGCAGTGCTAATCAGAGGTAGATAGTCCAGGTCCGGAAAGTAAAACTCCAGACCAAGATTTTGTTTCAGCCAACCAGTTGAGTATAAAGAGTCACAGTCACAGTGTACTCAACTGGTTGGTTAAAACAAAATCTTGGTCTGGATTTTTACTTTCTGGACCTGAACTATCCACCTCTGGTGGTAATGCAAATTATACAACTATATAATCCCAGCAAATTTCCTGAGATTACATTACAGGGTAGATCTCTATAATGGAAAAGTTGGAATAAATGCATTATTTAGGTGGGTTCACAGTGACTATAATTTTTTATGAACTTACTTTAGTAAATGTTCCAGTTTGGGAGCAGGCAAAATGAAAGAGACACTCATTCTGACCCTATGGATTCCTCAGATATGACATCCAGTGCAGCTGGTATCCAGGGAGAAACTGCAGACTACACAACTGCTGGAGATTATGAGGCACAGCCCAAAGAACTGGGTCACATACCCCTTAAGCCTCAATCCACTTAGAACTTCAGCTAATGTTTTTTTTTTTAAATATGAATACATCTCCAAAAAATTATTTGACTCTGTGATGCTGTTAAGTTTCCAAACAACATGGGTTGTCTGCGAGTTGGAGCTAATTAACCTTTTGCTGGCTAAGATTTTTCTGAGATTCGTTTATCTCCATGACACTCTTAGAGAAGCTAGCCTTGGCTGATGGAGTTGCCCAGCGCGGCTCTAAACGTTACGCGAGGGGGGGGCATCGCTTGCCACTTAGCTCGGAAATGATAATTACTTTTCGCCACATCGTCTTCAAAAACTCTCAGGCAACCTCTTGTGTTGCTGGCTGCTCTTTTCTTCTGCGGTCAGAGGGCCATCGCAATCTACTTGTCACTGTGCCAGGGACAAATCAGACAGGGCTTGTACTTGTTAACAATTGACGAAATAACCAGGTGACATCAACAGGCATCCTGTTGTTCCTGGAAGTTCTTGGAGTCGCCTGCAAATTAACATCGTCTCCCTGACACCTGTGAGTGATGCTCAATGTCCCGGAAATCTGTCGTTCAGCTGGCAAGTAGTGTTACTGCCAGCACCCGGCTTGGCAATTCTGTCCAGACATTATACCATGGTAAAGGCAATACTATTCTGGAATTTTCCAATAAAATTTGTTGAGCAAAAGTACTGTGGTATACAGTATTAACGTAATACAGCCCGAGCCTAACCAGCACTCCTCACCCCCATCGTTGTCTGTTATCTGCCTCCCTGAAATCAATATGCCTAAGGTAGGATGTCTGCATTAGCTCGTACCTTCTGGATAAGAAACTCATCAAGCTGAGATGAACCTGACTGGATGGCTGTTCCTGGAAGCAGTGTACAACGTGACGAGCACAGCGCATATGAGGAAGTCCAGCGACGGTGCTGCGAGAGGCTCTGGTCTGAGGCTCTGGTCTGAGGGTCTGTCTCGCCAGTGATTCCTGACCTCGGCACCGTTAATGGAGAGGCTAAGCGTGTGCGATTAAGCACAGCAGATGCTGTTATTTAACAGCTAATCGTGCTTTGGTAATGCTGGCCAGACGGAGTGGTACTGAAGGCCATAAATTTGCCTCACTTGTACGTCACTTTGGTCTAACGTCTCGGCTAAATAAAGCAAATGGAAAATGGAAAAATACACCAAATGTGAAGCCCTAGGTTGTGGTTCAGCTGTAACAGGACTCCTGGACACTACAGAATATCACCCCTCAATCCACTCTGCTGGTAGTAATCGAAAAACACTCTGGGTCTTTCGCAACATGGCTGCCGTCCTTTGCCGTCTCTCAAATCAGATTTCCCTCCCTCACTCGCACCATGTGACAGGGTTGATTTTTCATGAGCTCTGTGAGGCAGAGGGGGTTAGTTATGGGTAGGCGGAGGAAACAGGTTGATGGCAGCGAGGGGGGTTGCTGAGTTTCGGCAGTGGAGTGAGTGGAAAGTGGACGACTGAGCAGGCAGCGCTTGACGTGATGGAATACCGAGTGTTAGCTGACTGTTTGGGGGCTGTTAACAGAATCAGTGACTCATCACTGCTGCGCGAGTGATCCAGGCTTCAGAGCTGCGAGAAGAGAGTGGCCAGTTAACCCTAAGCAAGTGGAAAATTCTAGGGTACAGTTACCTGTTCCATTCATTCTCAAACATATAAACAAGTGTCCTCCACTAAAAGCCAGATAAATAGCAAAGTAAACAGATTAATGAGAGAACAACTGTGCCAAACATGCTATTCCAAAACTCTTGATGTTTAGCCACTAGAGTCCCATTTCCAATATATTCCACACTTTGCGATTTTATCATCTCGGAGGCATTTGGCTAATTCATTAGAAACCCTGCTTGTATAAAAGTAAATCCCATCCGGATCTAGCAATAATACAAGGATTTGTTGTCAGTATAAACTGACGTCAGTCGGCTTTTTCCGGAATGACATTTATGAGTTTGAGCACACAGTCAGCACTCGATGTCACACAGACATCTCTGATGCAATATAGTTATTCTCACATTTCAACAGCCAGCGAATGACAGGAGTCTCAGCTGAATTATGTTGCTCAGTAGACTTGAGCTTGTATGAGGGGGTGTTGGACTTTATTTATTAGTTATGTAGAATGCTTCCCTATCTCTGGAGGCTAATATCAGTTTCCTGTCGTCAGCTGAAGTTTTCCGCAACTGAGATGCTGTGGGTGACAAAAATAGTGATTGGACTTGGTTTTAGCAAAAGATGTTGCTCAGATTTAAATGTCTGGTTTTACTTACACAAGTTTTATAAGAAGTTTCACTTTTCGCGATGAAACAAGTAAAGAACAGTATTATCAAATGCTAGTTATTGTCAAGCATCCTCCAGCAAAAATGTTTCAGCAAAAATGGCCTTAAAATATTGAAACTGTCTGGAAAGGTCATCTACGTGGTTAGGGAGATACAAAGCAATATCATCAAAACAAACACAAATATCAGTAAAATGCATTTTAAAATTACTTGCAAATTACAGCGTTCTATTCTCAAAGTGATATCTTCATGCATTTACTTCTGTTTTAGTTGCGACTGTTACTCATAGCCCTCATCAAGTGAGTAATTATCCTGCTTGTTTTGTTATTCTTGCTCCTTCAATAAATCCTCAGTTAATGACAAAAAATATCAGAGCTATATAAAGAAGATAATCACATGAACTCTGTCCTTCTGTTAGCCATTTCCATTCAGAACGTGCAAACAATGCAGACTCTGTGTCCACTTAGATTTTCTGATGCAATCAAAGAAGTGCAAAGCGCACATGGAGAACAGAGCAATACCTTTGTACGGTTAGTGAAAGGCTGGCAAATGGACAAGAGATCATATTATTTACCGGAGAGAACTGCATAGCATGGGGGGGGCGCTCCAGTCTGGCCCCCAACAGTGCAAAAACACGCTGAGGCTAATTGGAGTTACCAAACTGCCTTTAGGTGTGCCTGTGTGAGTCAGCCCCCCCCCCCCGTGACCCTAGGACAAGCGGTTACAGAAGATAGAAGGACGGATGAAACGTATAGCAAATATAATAAAATATATAATAAAGAGTGACATTACACATTTTCATTCAACTTCACCATGAGATTTTTTTCCCCACTCTGTTTTGAATCAATAAAATTACTACAGCAATTAGTTATATTCAATCATATTACTGCTCCCATTGCTAATAATATCTTCCATTCATCCAACCTTCCATAACCACTTAATCAGTACACTACGAATCCATAAACAGAAATCCTATATTCTTATATTTTATGCATTCAATATAATCTAATGTCTTGGATAGGGTCCTGACCAGGCCTGTGGGCTTCCCCAGGCAGCTACCAGCAACAGGCATGGGAACTCTATGGTCGGGATAGACATGCAAAAGGAGAAAATATTATCCAAAAATAAACTCTTCTTCATGTTTATGGTAAAAAGCTGTCAAGTGGGAGAGAGCAGGCAGGCATACAAATCAAATACAAGCAAGAGGGCTGGACCTCTGCCGGCTCATGCCACGAGCTCCTCCAAGATTTGTATTGTGGTTATTTCAGAAGAGCTGGGTTTTTTTTCTTCTTCTGTTTTGATATTCATTACAGTGAAACTAAAATGATTAACATCCAAATTTCTGCCATGTGTGTAATTATTACAGCATGGCAAAAACTATGCATATTTACAAGCAATTCATTCCAAGGTCCAAAACTCACCCTTGTTTCTCTGTACTGAAAATAATAAGTGCTCATGTTGTATCACAAATATAAAAACATCGAGGAATGTCTCGGGGAAAAAAACAGCGAAACTGCGAATGTGTTAGACCGACAAAGTGAGATTCTATCAATATTACGACTGGCAATAAGCCTAGTGTGGCCCGTGATTCCACCTAAACACTCGTAACATGTGACTTTCGGAATATGGCTCTGGCGTTGATGGCACTTTCCCACTCTTGTTTGGAATCGGTACCAGGTAGCCGCTTTCCACAGAAACTGTAAAAGATCAATAACTATCCGCACTTAAAAGGCGACAAAGTAAAATGTGTAGTGTGTGTGCATTACTCACAGGGAACAACAACAGAAGATCACCACTTACTCATAGCACATTCAAGTGAGCGATTCCAGAACATCATCGTCCGCTTTCTCAAGTGTCCTCATTTACAAGAAGGCAGTGTTTGTTATCTGCCCGCAAACATAACCATGAATATCACATTTTCTGTCTCTGAAAACATGATGTATTATATATTTGGTATTTATGTGCATGTGCTTGAATCGATGTTGATATTCATATTGATAAAAGTGTCCTGCTGTTACCTCTCATGTCAAAAACAAATACAAATACATGTACACAGTGGGCGTACGCAGAGTGACTTTGTGCTAAAAGGTAACAGAATGTATATGTAAGCATTTATGGTAACACTTGAGGGGCTACAAAGAACTTCTCAGCTACTACTCAAGTAAAAATCATGAACTAATTCAGTAACTGCATGAAATACATAATGAACCACCATGACTGATTAATGATAAATGAACATGGTATCAGTATATAATTAACACTTAGTTACTGGTTAATTAATGCATTAAGTAAGAGTGTACTACTATATTTTTTGTGCCCCCTCAAGTGTTGCAGATTATTTTATTGTAAAATTTAACTACATTCAGAAATTTACTTATCAGTTTTACACACATTTGGCATTTAGACAGAAACACTAAATCTGAATTCTATTACCATTAAGTCAGGTATAAAAACATGAATACAGTACGTATTCTCAATCTAATTTCCAAATTCAGTGTCGAACGATATATCCAGGAACTACAATGAAGAAATACAAAAAAACAGAGACAGACTTCAATTTCTGCATACTTACGTATTGTAAATCGACTTCTATGTAAATGCACTTTATATGTTCAGGTTACGTTAAATTCGGACGAATGAGGCCTGAGGAGTATATAGAGTTCAATATTTCACATTTTTGAGCTTCGCCACACCCATTCGACAGCATGACAATATGCTGCATTACACCATTAAATGTTTCAGTCTTCTAGGCATATTTTAAGACATTGCATTTCTTGGTTTTCTCGCAGTATTTGTCATCAGTGGCTCCAATTCATTGAAACCATGTGCAACATGACTTTTGAACTGTAAATGCACTGAATGAAGCCGTACTATGGCATTGATTTGGGACAATATCTTCCCATTCATTCTGTTCCGCGTGTAAGCTAGTTAACACAATGAAAAAAATGTCCACTGCTCATTTCACAGTTTGTCCACCCAGATGGTGCCCACTTGTTAGACGTTTTACAAGCCAAAAGATGTGAATAAAGACAAAAATATTGAATACAAGGTCTTGTAATAAAAAATATAAAAATGCTAAAAATATTAACTTTATTTAAAATGAGTTCTGCAATTCAGTACTACCTACCTGTCGCTAATCTCACTCTATAGATGTAGAATCTGGCTATTAATGTTTAAAGGGATCATTACTATGACCAAACTGATGCATTTTCAATGGCTTTCTCTAATCCACCTCTTCAATGGCAATTTGAATCATGAACAAATAGGTTACATGTAGTCAAATAGGTTATACAGAGAACTGTTATATCAAAATAGGGCTTACAAATCCTGCCTAAGGTCCAGAAAAAGTAGGATGCTCTGTATTCTGCCTCTGACTGACAAATGATAGCTTGGGAGATGCTTAATAGGGTCCTATGATGTGGCTCAGAAAGATCTGCCCATGATTGGTTATTTCCCTCAGTAATAGAGGGTTAGACGAGTGAAGCATTGCAGAATGACAAATTACGTGAAAAGTGTCTTTTGGGACATAAAGGTGCAACAAACTGTAGCTACAAAGGCGAAACAGATTCTATCCAAATTTCTCTGAAAAATATCACTAGTGAGTCGCTTACAATGTATGATTCATGTCTGGTTTTACTGACAAGGAACAGCCAATCCACGTTATCAAGCATGCAAAAATTGCCCATGTGCCAGGCCAGTTATTATGTGTGAATGACAGAAGAATGTGAAAGGGAAGTAATGCTGCTTTTCCTAGATATTGGAAAAAAAAACCCAATAAAAAGCAAATGGTGTTTAGAAATGTTCTGATTGCCCTGTGAGGGCAGAACCAGCAGGAGATGTCGTTTTCTTCCTCAATTAAAATCTAAGTTGAGAGAAATAGAGCAGAAAATGTTACTTTGGGTGTTTTTTAATCATAGACATGCAAATTTGTCAATACTGTAACGACAAACTGGAAGCCCACAGTGTGGGAATGGTGCTGCCAAACAGGTGAGTGTTGTTCCTAGCAGGTGTCTCTTGGGGCCAGTTATTGCAGTTGACTCCATTTCACTTGAAGGGCTGAAATTCTCTGTGGTGATGGCGCATTAGCCCCTGTGCTGCGCGCAGTGGGATGCCTTCACAGTGCTATGCGCAGTGGGATGCCTTCACAGTGCTGCGCGCAGTGGGATGCCTGCACAGTGCTACGCAAGGTGCTTCTACATAATTTCGTTTGACTTCACCTTGAGACCCTGAGACAAGGTGTCAGAAAAGCTGAAAGTGTTGTGTGATGTTTTATAGTTATGGGGACTGCACCCAGTTTTAGAAGCATGGCGAAATGGGAGAGTATATATCAGCATGGCACCAAACTGAATTAGGGCTGCATAATCTCACATCACGATATTACATCGCGATATGTGAAATTTATGCCAGTAACACCGTGGTATTTATGAAACAAAAAAGGAGATGAAATTATCTGCAATAAAATACAGCCAATAGAATCTGTTATTATCTACCAAAAGTGTGACAAATAAGTTTATAGTATTGCCATGAGTTGTGTTAACAGACACAAAGCAGTGCTGACGATACACTGTATCATATAACCCGAGTGTCTAACATCTGATCGGCTTCATCCAACATTACATGTCATGGTTCATGTATATTTCTTTATATATTTCTGCAATATTCAATATACAATACTGAATACTAACAATGTCCATTCATCCATCTGTCCATCCATTTCTCCATCTTCAAACTGCTTTCTTTGGTGAGAGTTTACAGTTTAGGTGTTTTACATTTTGAATATTTAAGAAATAAACACTGAATACAACATATAATACTGTAATATCCCTGCCAGACAGTCCATGTTTTTGCTCCATACTGGTAGCCGGGAGGGAGCAAAATTGTGGACTGTCTATGGGTCCTCAAGAACTGGATTGGAAAACACTGATGTACGCAATTCATCTAATAAGTCCCGCTACCATGACAGCGGAATTTCATCTTTGCGCTCATTAACGCTCCGCAGCACGTGGCGTCGAACCATATGCTGGCGCTGAGAGTGACTCGGTGATTGGACGACGTTCGCATCTGCCGTCGTGAAAACTAAAGCGGAGTGGGGAAATCCCCCGCAAGGGCAGACGAATACCGAAAACTCTGGGCCTCCCGCGCCAAACAGATGCGCTCAGGCTTTAACGGCCCTTTAAGGAGGCGCCTCGCTGTCAATGTGCCGTCAACGGGCCAGCCAGTGTGGGGATGGTGAGGCTCAGTGTGTTCTCAAGGCAGCTGGCAGCGAGGGCGTATCGGTGAGCGCGCAGGGCAGGGCTGTCTGCGGCGGTTGACACCGTTTAGCTCGTCTGCCCCTTGCGAGCCGCTCACTGCCCCCCCCCCCACTCTGTGCTTCTACATCGCATCCGATCTCTCCTCTCCTGAAGTCCCCCGTTCCTCAGGGCGTCTCCCCGGCCACCACGTGGGCTCTTCTCTAATTGCCAACTCCGACGATAGATGCCCGATCGTGACTAATTGTTTTCTTGCTGTCTGCCGATTCCTGGCTCCTCACCCGACGGCGGTGGCTGGTGAGAGACGGGTGAGCTACATGGTGACATTTTACCTTCTGGAAACGGTCGTGACAATTAGCCCAAACAGCCAGAGCTCAATCTCTCCCATAATGCCCTGATCCTGACACAGACGCATGTCTGCACGCTCTCCTCAAGTGGCTGAATGGTGCTGTTCCGCACTGCAGACACTGCAATATTCTAAGCAATCAAAACTATAATAAAGTGACACAATAAGAACAAACCACAAGGACTCTAAGAATGTAGAGGAATCTCTCTGCAAACCATCTCTTTATGAGTACTGGAATGCTAGGTCCTCAGGTAGATCAAGGCTGGTGACTTTTATCTCTTTCCTTAATACAGGACAGTGTGGCTAATGTAGGGTAAGCAAGAAACATCTGCGATGGTGCCTGGCAAGGCGCTTTCAAACTGGGATTATAATCCTGAACAGAGGTGGAAAGTTCAGGTCCAGAAAGTACAAATCCAGACCAAGATTTGGCTTCAACCAACCAGCTGAGAATAAAGAATCACAATCACCGAGTCTGGGTACTCAACTGGTTGGTTGTAACAAAACCTTGGGCTGGATTTGTACTTTCTGGACCTGAACTTTACACCTATGCTCAGGATTAAAATCTCAGTTTGAGGCCCCTCGCAATTTGCCATGGGCTGCACCTCCCAGGTTAACCCCCCCGACTCTTGACGCCGAAATCGTCTGCGTCTCACAGGTGGTGGGTAATTAACCGGAGGGAGTCTTAATTCCCAACCTGGAGACGGTATCTTGCAGCCTGCTGTACAGAAACAACTGCAGAGTGAAATCAGCTCTTCCTGACTGTCATCAGTCAGGGCGAATCGCACAAGCCCGGGTTTAATGGGTCATTGCCACTGCAGACCTAATTCAACAAGTAACACAGACAGTCTGACTGAAAATAGAGAACAGAAGAGGCGTGTATTTCACACAGAAGCTTTGCTTTTAAATGAGAGACAGCATAATAGAAATTTATAAGCATGCACTGCAATAGACAAAACCAGAACCATAAGACATTTTTCAAAGGTAATTCAGAGTGAAAAATGTATTAAATACAATAAAGTTTAGATTCTTTTGTGTTCAGAGTCTGGTTGACCAGATTTTAGTGCCTTTTCAAGGATGCAGATAAACTTCCACTATGGATAAACATTAGATGAAAGGATGTTAAGACTTTGCATTAGTAGTTAAATGCGCCGTTATGATGAATGTGAAAGCAAAGCGACAGAGACGCGCATTACTGTGAGCGTGCGCTTCCCTCAGGCATGACGAACGAGCATGGCCGCTTTCATTTGGGAGATTAAACCTTTCAGATGTGCAAAGCAACACGGTGCTCCGATCAAGTCTGAGAAATGCGCGCAGACCGAAATCTGATTCATTCCCTGCTTGACATTCAAAGGCATAAAGTGAAACCAAAAAAAAGAAAGAAAAAAAATCATGTCAGATGATGATGCACAGAGCGGACAAGCCGACCGTTAGTATACACTTCTCCAACCGTGAAATTATGATATAGTAGGTAAGTATCGGTTGTGACCTTGTGACCTCATCGCTTTCCGGTGCTGGTCCTCTGAGAGAGACGCATGGCACAGGATTTGTGGAGGAACAGCCATAATTGCAACAGTTGGTTGGACAGAGATGCACAAACACAGGAGAGGAAGCGACGGGTAGGTGGGGGTGCTGGTAGCAGGTATGGAGGGGGGGGTGGTCACTTACTAGAGTCGTCTGAGTCGTAACCCTCCATATCTGGCTCCTCCTCCTTTTTGCTGGGCGGCGGCGCTGTGGCCCCTAAGGCACGATCCTGGTCCTCCTCATGGCGAGCTTGCTCAGGGGGGGGGCCCTCGGACTTCTGGCTGGAGGAGGAGTGCAGGGATCCCGCTCGGCTGAGCGCGGGGGGTGCTACGGGGGGGAAACCCCGCGGGTAGCGGGGAAAATAATCAGATATCTGCTTGATGGGCTGTATGGGGCCAGGACAGACATCGATGGCCATGTGCTCCTGGATGCTGATGGTGGTCTTCTCGCCTTTGCGGAGTGTCATGCATGCGGCCCTTTGGTGACACAAAGACCCGCCAAGTGAGGAAAGACAAAAAAAACAAAACAAAAAAAACAAAAAAAACAATGAAAAGGAAAGTTTAAAAAACAGAGAACAGCAGGTTGGGGGAAAAAGTTGTGTTTTCCTTTAGCGAAAAGCTCAAAAAAAAAGAGGATGTCCTCCTGATAGTGTCTCCTGCTACTACTGGACCTCAGATACCCGACACCCGGCTACATGGAGAGACGCTAAGCTGCTCGCCGTCTCTCTGCGACCATGCTTGTCTGCCTCACGGTAACTGGCTGCTCAGAGAGCTCAGCTCCAGACCCTGCCGGCGAGTGTGTGCGTGTGAGGGTGGAGAGAGAGAGAGAGGGAGGGTGGGGATTAGACGGAGTGTGGGGGGGGAGGGGCCAACTGATGTCACTGCTTAGCAACCGAGCAGTAAACAGGAACCGTCGGCGCGGCTGCATAATTGTACTATTAGTCTCCTCCATCTGTCAGCGGGAGGATCTTCGGTCGCTGTGAGTGGGGGGTTTGGGGGGGATGGTTTAGGGGTCGAGGGTTTGAGTACAGCTGGCCCCTGCTTTGTTCTGGGCCCACCCTGTAAGACAATTGCTCTCCTGCTGGGTCCCTATCACGTAGAAGACACTGACCAAGCAGTAAATACGCAACATTAAAGGAAAAGCAACAAGTAACTCCAAGATTCACAAACAGCAATATTAAAAAAGTTGTGAATGCCGTTCTGCTTTAGTGAGGCTCCCTGTGAGGCTCGTAGGACATAAAGACGAGCCGTTTCAGGGTAGGTTAGACTCCCAGGGTCCATCTCTCCCATTCCCCACTCCGCAGCGACGCCCGCTGTCCGCTATGCGGCCGCACGTAGCACGGGGCCCTCCCAGTAACCGCGTGTAGCACGGGGCCCTCCCAGTAACTGCGTGTAGCACGGGGCCCTCCCAGTAACAGCACATAGCACAGGGCCCTCCCAGTAACCGCACGTAGCACGGGGCCCTCCCAGTAACCGCGTGTAGCACGGGGCCCTCCCAGTAACAGCACATAGCACGGGGCCCTCCCAGTAACTGCGTGTAGCACGGGGCCCTCCCAGTAACAGCACATAGCACGGGGCCCTCCCAGTAACTGTACGTAGCACGGGGCCCTCCCAGTAACTGTACGTAGCACGGGGCCCTCCCAGTAACAGCACATAGCACGGGGCCCTCCCAGTAACAGCACATAGCACAGGGCCCTCCCAGTAACCGCACGTAGCACAGGGCCCTCCCAGTAACCGCACGTAGCACGGGGCCCTCCCAGTAACCGCACGTAGCACGGGGCCCTCCCAGTAACCGCGTGTAGCATGGGGCCCTCCCAGTAACCGCGTGTAGCATGGGGCCCTCCCAGTAACCGCGTGTAGCATGGGGCCCTCCCAGTAACTGCGTGTAGCATGGGGCCCTCCCAGTAACCGCGTGTAGCATGGGGCCCTCCCAGTAACCGCGTGTAGCACGGGGCCCTCCCAGTAACTGCGTGTAGCACGGGGCCCTCCCAGTAACTGCGTGTAGCATGGGGCCCTCCCAGTAACTGCGTGTAGCATGGGGCCCTCCCAGTAACCGCGCGTATCACGGGGCCCTCCCAGTAACCGTGCGTAGCACGGGGCCCTCCCAGTAACCGCGTGTAGCACGGGGCCCTCCCAGTAACCGCGTGTAGCACGGGGCCCTCCCAGTAACCGTGCGTAGCACGGGGCCCTCCCAGTAACCGTGCGTAGCACGGGGCCCTCCCAGTAACTGTGCGTAGCACGGGGCCCTCCCAGTAACTGTGCGTAGCACGGGGCCCTCCCAGTAACTGTACGTAGCACGGGGCCCTCCCAGTAACTGTGCGTAGCACGGGGCCCTCCCAGTAACTGTGCGTAGCACGGGGCCCTCCCAGTAACTGTGCGTAGCACGGGGCCCTCCCAGTAACCGTGCGTAGCATGGGGCCCTCCCAGTAACCGTACGTAGCACGGGGCCCTCCCAGTAACTGTACGTAGCACGGGGCCCTCCCAGTAACTGTGCGTAGCACGGGGCCCTCCCAGTAACTGTGCGTAGCACGGGGCCCTCCCAGTAACTGCGCGTAGCATGGGGCCCTCCCAGTAACTGCGTGTAGCACGGGGCCCTCCCAGTAACTGCGCGTAGCACGGGGCCCTCCCAGTAACTGCGTGTAGCATGGGGCCCTCCCAGTAACTGCGTGTAGCACGGGGCCCTCCCAGTAACTGCGCGTAGCACGGGGCCCTCCCAGTAACTGCGTGTAGCATGGGGCCCTCCCAGTAACTGCGTGTAGCACGGGGCCCTCCCAGTAACTGTGCGTAGCACGGGGCCCTCCCAGTAACTGCGTGTAGCACGGGGCCCTCCCAGTAACTGCGCGTAGCACGGGGCCCTCCCAGTAACTGTACGTAGCACGGGGCCCTCCCAGTAACCGCACGTATCACGGGGCCCTCCCAGTAACTGTACGTAGCACGGGGCCCTCCCAGTAACCGCACGTATCACGGGGCCCTCCCAGTAACAGCACATAGCACAGGGCCCTCCCAGTAACTGTACGTAGCACGGGGCCCTCCCAGTAACTGTACGTAGCACGGGGCCCTCCCAGTAACTGTACGTAGCACGGGGCCCTCCCAGTAACCGCACGTAGCACGGGGCCCTCCCAGTAACCGCACGTATCACGGGGCCCTCCCAGTAACCGCACGTAGCACGGGGCCCTCCCAGTAACCGCACGTATCACGGGGCCCTCCCAGTAACCGCGCGTATCACGGGGCCCTCCCAGTAACCGCGCGTATCACGGGGCCCTCCCAGTAACCGCGTGTAGCACGGGGCCCTCCCAGTAACTGCGTGTAGCATGGGGCCCTCCCAGTAACCGCGTGTAGCATGGGGCCCTCCCAGTAACCGCGCGTATCACGGGGCCCTCCCAGTAAAGTTAGCAGATCCTCAGGTGCTGAGAAGCGGGCTTCACCCCCCAGAGGCTGCACACGTGCTCAGGGGGAAGGACAGAATAACTGGTGATTTCTGTGGGAACAATGGGCCATATTTCAAGATCAAAATACCTCTGGCGATTTATCCTTCGTATATTTCAAATGAAGGCTGGAAGAATTTGAATCTAAAAGACAGACAGCAAGATCAGCTAAAATATCACAAGTCTCTTTCAGTCTGAGATAACAGAAGCAGGGCCCTGAAACCACTGGAATTTTAGCAGATCAGCAAGAGGTGCAAATAAACTTATTTTTTGATAATGCTTTTCCTTCAGTCACAATTTTTATTCATTAAACTACTAGATTATGCACTTGCTTAATTCAAATGAAGTGCAGTAGGGTTCTACCTGCGTCCTTCACCACTACACCACCTGCTGGAATGTATGAGCATTGCACTCACCCTCCCACTCTCCCCCAGCACCGGTGTTGCACCCGTGGCCGAGATAAGGGTGCGAGCCTCCCCTCTCCTGCCATCCGCATCCGCCCCGCTGATTCATTACAGGAGGAGAGAGATATTCGGTCAGCCTCATCTCCTCCACTCACTGAAATCAATACCTGTGATCAATTCTGCAGTCACACTGCCTACTCCTCCTGCCTACAGAGGGAGCACTAATTCTTCGCAGATATATTAAGAAATATCCTTTTTTTATTTTTTCCAGGTGGTGGCAAATAGCTTAACTTGGTTATGATTTTCCCCTTGAACGCCTCTTTCGTTTTTAAATGCCACACTCAATCACTTAAATCATTAAAATGAATAGCGGCCTGGTTTCAGATTAATTCAATATAAGCCGGGCCGCGTCTGATGAGAGCATAAAAATCAGACGCATTTTCAGAAAGGCAAGACATTGCGAGCAAAGCTCACTGCCCCCTCGACTGCTGAGGGTGCAGGCAGCGTGTGGCGAAATGGCTGGAATCCTTTCACAGACTGTACGGAACATAAGGATAATACTTGGATTTTTCCCGGCCCACGCAAGCGACACCTCACCCACGTGTGCATTTAGGGGTAGTTTGTCAGAGAAAGGGTGCCAAGACAGAAAAATATGTTTTCTGGAACATTCCTCACAGACAAGACTTGGTCGTTTGGGCTGTTCCTCCTCACCGCATCGCTGACGCGAGGTCTTACCGGTTCGGCCCAATCGCCTTTCCTTCCTCCCCCAAACCCCCGTTATCGCCCAACTGCAGAGAGGAGAAGGATCTTTTACTCCGCCATTATTTCATCCCTGTACGGCTAGTAGGGGTGCATTATGCCGTACGTCTTTTTTTACCAGCATGGCAGAGTAACAGCCTAATGCCGCGCGTCCCGACACGGCTCGCGCCGAGGCCCACTCAAGGAGCGCGGCCCTTAAGTACTAACAGCGCACGGAGCCGCCATGTCATAAACGGATTAGGTCTGGAAAAACTACGGCCACTGATGGGCCTATAACTCCCCACGGCTCTTCATTATGCGCCGGCCGCACATCCACGTGCTGAAATGAGCTTCCCGCGCGACTCTCCGAGCTACTGGAGAAAGCGGCCAGCTCCAGACATGAGGGGGCACCTTAAACCCTTAGACTTTCTGCTTAATCTGCAGAGGAAGCATGCGGGTTAAAAGAATATAGAATTACAATCTGGTAGTTGAACGAACCATTAAATAAGCAGAGACACCCCATTCAGTGACCCGCTTTACCTCACACCCTGTGCATTCTGGGATAGGTTCTCCTATTCAGTGTTACGGGGGTCTGTAGCCTATCCCAGCGGCTACATGTGCAAGGCAGGGAACAGCCCAGGATGGGGGCCATCCCACCGCAGGTCACACTCACACACCATTCACACCTACTGACAATCTGGAAACTCCAGTTCACCTCAGCATGGTTTTTGGACCCAGAAGAAACCCCCCCATACCCAGGATCCAACCAACCTTTTTAAAAAAGTGCCTGGGGATTCTAGGAGAGCGAGGTCAGTAATTTCCCCTTGAAATATTTGCCAAATCATAATTAACTATCTGCATTTATACGTTTCCTTTACACCAATTGTCAGTAAATTTTAACTATGATTTTTAAGATTAGTTTAATCCAAGAAAACAGTGGGGATAGTATTGTGTTTCACTGGAAGTGGGGATGTCATAACAACAACCCATGCCCAGGACTGCCCGGGGAGAACATGCAAGCTGCACACACAGAGCTGGGTGGAGACCCAAACCGCAGTAATTGTGAGGCACCTGCACTAACCAGCCTGCCGGGAAATATTTACCATATTCTGCCCACTACTCAGTCTGCTCTCTCTTGCCCTCAACACACACACACACACACACACACACAACCTTCACTTCCACAGTATAAAGTTCCTGTTGTGGATTTTCTCTTTGTTCATTCTCGTTGGCTTGCAAATGCATTGTGATAAGGGACCTGTTTCATTTTTCCCTGGGTGTGCGTTTATAGAAAGAAGACAGAACAAAGCAGATTTCTGTTGAGTCAAGAACTAGCTGTTATTTTGCAGCAGCTGGAAGGGAATACAAAGTCAAATGAAAAAGAATGTCAGAAAATCATTATTTAATTAAATCAATATTCTACAGGGTTGCAGAATGCACTGGAACTACCTGTGAGGATTTATTGATGCTAGCAGTAAATAATAAGATGTAAGCAGAGAGCCACGATTCTGGTTTTTGGCGCTGAATTGCAGTTCAGTGTTAGAGAAATGTTTTATGAAAGTTTTGAACATTTCTGAATGCAAGAAATGACCTGCACGCAGCAGGAAAACATCTCAAACGGGAATAACTGTTGAAACCATTTTAATTTGCTTTCAAGCACATGAATCTTAATTTAGTGATGCAAAATTTTTGCCTAAATTTAAACTCTTTTTTGTTATAACAGAAAAAGTCACCTCATGAGCACAACGCCATCCCACACGGATGAATTGTACCAAAAAAGCCTTTTCTGTGCTACGCTTTGCGAAATAACAATTGTATGATGTTAACTCATGTTTTCCATCTAATTTTATATCACGGCTTAGTCAGTAACATACTCCAGACATTAAAAGCATACAGGAAGTTATTTAAAATGAAACACAATTTTCTCTTGTAATACCAGTTTCTGAGAGCCACACTATTTGTGAACAAATAGCTGTGACACGGGAACCAGGAAAACAGATTTACTGGCAAATGTGGTTTCAGGGTTTACACCGTCCTGACGGAGACACACCAACGCGACACAGCGGGGAACTGCGGAAGTCGAAAGCGTTGTTATGGCAAGAACTAGAATAAAACAAAGGAATTAGAAGCAACTTAAGAAGAAGCCGGAAGGTGCATTTGTCTGAAAGAGGGTTTACAAGCGGCCAGGAGGAAAATCAGACATGCGGCAGCTTCAGGCAAGGAGAAGAGAGCAGAGGAGTAAAGCTGCAGAAACACCTGACTCTCTCTCCTAAGATGGCCACGCCCCCTGCCCCCCCCCCCCACACACACATTAAGAACTTTAAGATGAGACTGTACCACCAAACTGGCAAATGTAACTGTACAGGTTTATAATAATTACTGAACTCACTTTAATAATTTCTTACAATTAACTAGTTTAATTTATACACATATACTTATGTTAACGACTGTGCTTACAGTTTAATTGGTTTTTATAACTGCAAGCTCATTGGCATGATTTGAATAATCGTTTCAGACAGCCCGGTATGTCCGGCTCGACCCCCATAGGACTCAAACTCAGTCCTTCAGGTTAAATTTCACACTAGAAAAGTTAGCAAAACATCAGGTCTTTCAAATAAATGAGTAAGATGTGTAATTATCTTCAGTCTATATGTACACTAATCACGGTGAATTAATGTCAGCGCGAACTATATCTCAGGGAGCTTTATTTAATTCAAAGCTCACTAAAAATCCATAAAACTGATGACCACGTCTACAATTTGCTCCAAAAAATCTCACACATAAATGTGATACTTTCCAATTATTCTCACATTATATTTACTTCCTTTTAAGAGGTCTTCATTTTTAGACATATCAAGCAAAATTAACGACTCCATCCGATTCCATACATTTTTATTAGAGAATTCATGTATATAATAAATCCAGATGAAAGCTCAGCTTTAGCAATGACATTAGACCACAAAAATATTAGCCAATCAGAGGTGTGCATGAGTGTGGTTACCAGGTTACGGTTCTTGATTGATGAGCAGAGTAACTGCTGTAGACCAGTGAGGTATAGGCACCTGTCTGGCTACATCCCGCCTCCTCCCCCTTCCGTCCCTGGAGGAGCTGTCTGGAAACATTGCCTGACCTCATGGTAGATTATGGCGTGTCCCTGGCAGCACGCTGTGGATGCACTCGATCAGACCGGCTTAGACCGGAAGCTTCTTATTATGAGGCCACGTGGGTGGGGGGCGATCGGACAGGAACATAAGGTAATCAGAGGTTGCTGAGACCGGGATTATAGCGGAGCAAGGTCTTAGGCAATGGCACTCTGCAATAAGGCGGGGGAGGGGCCGTCCGAAACAGGTGGCTAAGTGACGACATACTGCGCGTGTGAGGGTGCGTGCCGGAGTTATTATGATGCTGAATTATTCACCAAAGCCAGATTGATAAAAATACTTAAAAGAAATACATCCAACTTGAAAAAGAACAAGCCCAAGAGACTTTCTTCCTCATCTTCTGCCAAAAAAATGATGCTGGAGACTTTTATCACATGCTCATAAAATGTAATCAAGCAACATTAAATTAAAGACTTAATACGGTCAAATGTAAACCCCTGAGTGCAGAATCCATATAACATTCTTCACCCATGACTGCATGGCGAAACCCAGAAGCAACCGCACCATAAAGTTTGCTGATGGTAAAACAATAATTACCCTCATCATCAATAGTATTGAGTCCAAACGGAGGAGCGAAGCAGTGGATTTGGTATAGCAGTGCCACAACAATTACCCTCCCCCAGTCACCCATCCTTAACCTGAATACATCAAATCAGGATTTTGTGAACTTCAGGAGGCTGAGAAGGAATCACACACTGGTCACCACTGATGGGTGTTCAGTGGAAACTGTAAGCAACTGCACTTTCCTCATGAAAGCTTATCAGCACCCTCACTTCCTGTGACACAGGAAGTGGGAAGAAGGTCCCTCAGCTATTACATTATGGTATGGAGAAGCACCTGTCCAAATAGGAAGGCCATCACTGTTGGGCATTTCAGGTCCAGAAGCCATAAATCCAGACCATGATTTTGTTTCTACCAACCAGTTGAGCATAGTCACAGAGTACTCAGCTGGTTGTTAGAGACAAAATCTTGCTGTGGATTTATGGCTTCTGGTCCTGAAATGACCAACACTGAAGGCCATCCAGAGGGCTGTGAGGCTGGCCCAGATGATCATAGGGCAGTGTTTCCCAATCTGATCCACGGGGACCCACAGTCAGTCCACATCTTTGCTCCCTCCCAGCTCCCATAGAACAAAAATGTCTGAATATCTGGCAGAGAGCTGGGAGGGAGCAAAAACATGGACTGACTGTGGGTCCCCAAGGACTGGGTTGGGAAACACTGTCAAAAGTTTTACCCGAAACTTGCATTCTGTTAATTATGGCTTAATGGGTATTCCAATCCACTTGTTGCACACGGCCAACAGAACATCTAGATTTTTCAATGCATGCAAAGTGGCAGCCAGATATATGAGATTGGTTTAAAAAATATGCAGATTTCTGCCCTGCAGTCTTCTTGTTTGACAGGCGTCTCTGCAACAAAAGCCGCTGGCATCCTTAACGCACCACAAAGGACCGTCTCAAAGGTGATGCCAACATGACGCAACGCCTTGCACTCGCGGAGCAGGGCGGCATCTGCAAGGCACACGTGCTGAGAGAGCTGTCTGAGGAGCAATCCATCTAATAAAAAATAATAAAAACATTTATATAATATTTAATAAAAACGGGTGGCTTGATGGCTTGGTGGGTTAGCGCTGCTGCTTTACACCTTCAGGGTTGGTTGGGGGTTGGAATCTGGCCTCCACTGTGTGTCTGTGTGTGTATGGAGTTCACATGCTCTTTGTGATGACCAGGTTCATCTGGATACAGTGGTTTCCTCTAAAAACGTGCTTTTTGGAGTCTCTAAATTGCTCATAGAGTATGATTGTGTGCATATGTGCCCTGTAGTGGTCGTCTTCGGTTGGGAACGTTATTCTTTTTGGCACAATCTAAACATTTGACCACTTCTGTGAAATGAACATTGGTAGACTGTTTTACGCGTTAAAATGGTAGGTTACCAGTCACGGTAAAACAACCATGTGGCTCCCAACGTCCACTTCTTTATTTTCACATTAAAAAAAAAAAACTTTATTGCTCCTCTGACCCATATCCCTTACGGCAGTCGCAAACCAAATAAACTAACTGGAGAAGCACTTTCCAGTATGATATGCTACATACATTTCAAATTATAATGGCAGGTTTAAAACAACATATTATGACCATTTAATTAAACAAAAATTACACCATTCTGCATAAATGGCGCTTACAGTGTGCATATGTGCCCTGTGATGAACTGGCATCCCATCAAGGACGTCCCATAGCCTTGTGACCCCTAGGACAGGCTCTAGGTCTGCTTGCAACTCTGACCAGGATTGGCGATTAGAAGATGGATGGATGATTTAAAAAAATGCTCTGTCTCCATTTCATTATCTTATAGTTGGTACTGCCGTAATCCAGTGGTTTGCACTGTTGCCTCACACCTCTGGGACCAGTATTCGAGTCTCTGCCATGGTTCCATGTGTGTGGAGTCTGCATGTTCTCCCCATGTCATCGTGGGGCTTCCTTCAGGTACTCCGGATTCCCCCCACAGCCCAAAAACATGCTGAGGTTAATTGGAGTCATCAATTTGCCTGTAGGTGTACGTGTACGTGTGTGAGTGAGTGGTGTGTGAGTGTGACCTGTGATGGGTTGGCCCTCCAGTCTGGGTTGTTCCCTGTCTTGCTCCCATTAGCTCGCCCCCCCCCCCCACCCCCTCCGTGACCCTTAATAGGATAAGTTGGTACAGAAAATAGATGGATTTTGTCTGAATTTAATTTTAACTTGGTAATATCCTAATTTAAGTTTAAAAAGCAGTTACTGCAAGTTGTTTAAACAATAAGTAATGACATTTTTCTGGTTCATATTTTATTTTGAGTGATAATTTTACATTTAGGAGCTGCATATGTCAATGCTGAGAAAAAGGCCTGAGCTCTTTGAAAGATGGGGAGGGCAGATCAGGTGATGAGATCAGTCATTTTCACCTGTGCCTTATTGGCCAGCTTTAAATCACACTGCGCTCTCTCTGGAGATGCGGTCCAGCTCGGAATCCCGACCACACACACCCGCAGCCTGTTCTCTGTCCGGGACTCCATGTGTTCCTCTCTCCATGGGTCGCCACCTTATCTTGGGGGGGAGCTTGTGGCCTAGGGCCTGGTTATCGGTCCCCAGGCAAAGCCCAAAAGAGCTGGATGAGTCCGTCGTCCTGCGGGTCAACCACCTGCGGGGGGCGCTGTAGCAGTCTAGTGCCCCTGCCACCCAAACCTGGATGAGTGGCACAAAACGGATGGAATGATTCTACATATATTCCTCTTTCTACAAAGGGCCGAAGCACTCTTCCTTTTCCGCCACACTGTTTTTTATTACATCCATCTGCACTCCTATACCAAGTGCTTATATTACTCACCCTTCCTGAAGACCTAGAGGTACGTATCAGTGTATCAGAGGAGGGCTCCAGTGTAACCTGTCGCCATGAAACAGCAACGGAACGTCTATCCAACTCATCAGATCAGCACCAGACGTATTGGGTTCAAAAAAACACTTGATAACAGCGCTGGATAACATTTAAGGCAGGTCTGTGCTGGTCTTCGTCAGTGATGACAAACAGATTCAACACAGAAGGCAGCAAACTGCAGTGAAACGTCTGAGTTTAATCAGCCTAACTTTCCTCTCATTTCTGTGCTGTTCGTTTTCCATAAAACACCCAGTTCCAGCTGCGAGTGAATTAAATTTCAAACAAATTTGTTTGCGAAGGATAAAGATATTTACCTCCACGTTCGGTGTCGACACACACAGGACATGATTAAACTGAAAGAGCTCCAAAGAAAGTGAACTAGTTATTAAAGTGATTTTATTAAATAGCTTACGACCTGAGGGAAGAGACGTGTGTTTATAAAACAGGCTTCTGACTAGCTTAACCATCAAAATCCATCCAAAAATGGGAATTGCCACAAGTCGGTCTAACCTGGAGTCATGGGCATTTAAATTGTGCTGTGGGGTGATTTCCTGGCCGAATGTGAAACAAGCAATGGGACATGACAAAAACTATTACGGAGTCTCGAGTGGTGAGTGAATCACGGCACTCTGTCTGAATATCAATGGGCTGAAAAATGGCAGTGGGAACAAGCTGGTGGGAGTTTTACACAAAATTGTTCGGAGGGCAGAATGAAAAATAAGGGGAGGTAGGTCCAAGTAACTGGAGAAGGCAGACCCAAGACATTTGATTGGTTGGTCCCGCCTCCTCTAATTGCTTGGATTCACCTCCCCCACAATCTGATTGGTTATCTCTCTGAACCAATCATTTTTAATTCTACGAACAGAACATTTTTGTGCAAGTAAAACTCCCATGAGCTCCCCGCTCAGTAATTTGGATTGTCTGGGACCTGGGGGGTTGTTGGGTGATGTTCAGATTGAAGGTGTCAGCCCTAGGAGGGAGCAGGGGATGGTGCTGAGGGAGTTCTTCTGGTGTTGGCGAGAGGTGGTCCCTGGCGACCTCATCTCTGGCTCACTCGTGGGATTAGGGTGGAGAGAGCAGAAGGACGACAGAGCTGAGGAGGCCATGAACCAGCTTCAGGTTCCTAAAACCAGCTAGAGGCTTCCAAGCTTCCGAGACACTTACAGGAAACAAGCCGCGTTGTGCCTCACGACCTCATTTATCACTCCCTGTTTGTTCATAATCATGCGTATTCAGAGCAAACGTGCAGATCGAAATAATGATGTTCAGTGCCAATGTACACAAGGTTAACGTCAACAAAGAATTTCATATATTTGCATTGCTAACACTATTCTCCTCAATTCCACAGACCATCTCGGCCATCTAATTTAAACATAAGAGAGGAAACATTATTACAAGACAGGACCTTGGTGTTTTTCAGACCTCTTTACGGTGGAATTGTGGCAAAATTAATGAGAATTGGTCTGAAAGGTAATCTAGGTCTATCAAATGACTCGCATCACAGAAACAATGAGATTCTCGCTCTGTTTCTCAGTGTTTCTCAGGGTACATGCTTTCCTCAATGCCATTTGTCATTTCTGTTGTTTCATTTATCTGTAAGTGTTGTACTAGTAATGGAACTAAACTAAAATCACAGTACACCTCAGTACCCAATACAGCCAATGTGAAAAAGGTACAAGTATCTGAAAAACAAGTCATCCAGTTGTACAGTATGTGCCTTACACGTCTTCAATGGATGTTCTATTAATCAAGACCTTCGCATACATATGATCTAAGGGAGAGGAATCCAGATATGAAAAAATCATGATATGAAAAGAGCTTTAAGCATGTATGCTGAACATACTGAACGATTTCTGACCATCTATGTCTAAGTGCATCATAGTCTCAGGCAGCTAAAATAATGCAGAAACATTCTACACCGTAATATAGCCCTATGGTAAAGTCTTAATATATAGTAATCTGCCCACTAAACCCAAACTATTAACCTGCTCTAAGTTGTGAAGGATGCTAGACATTAAGAATAATATGACATCAGGAGTCTCTAAATTGCTCATAGAGTATGATTGTGTACATATGTGTGTGTGTTACAGTGGAAACATTGTTACACTATAACTGTACAGAGATAGTAAAACATTCATTACAACATATTCATTTTAAAATAAGATTGCATTATAAATGAAAGGGAAAAACAAAGGTATGAATGAATGTAGCCGTAAATAGCACATGATACAAAAGAGATATAGTGGCATTATCAGTATATAATGTGTGTTCAGCTGTCTTGGAACCCACAAGCTGTGTAGAGCTGTGTCTGTGCGCTATAGCAACCAAGGGGTTTTATTCCCCGCCAAGCGTTTTGCGAGCCTGGGTCCCGTGACGGCAGCCAAAAGCCGGCAGGGCTCTGGGGCGGAGACGGGCGCCATGGCGACAGCATGCAGCGTTCCGCAGCACCGCCTGCTAAAACACCTGCTGCACAGCAGTCCCCCGGCAGGCAGGTGGTGCTGTTCCCGTGCGGCACGACTGTACCACAACAAACAAACAAAGATGCGGCCCAAAAAAAAAGCCAATGGATGACAGCTACCCACGGCGAGTCCTCGGCTGACCGTGGATATGTCTTAGTCCCACGTGCAGTGAAGAACACAAAAAAGTCATGAATAAATCATGAATAAGTCATGAATAAGTCATGAATAATCCTCAGAGGACAGGTACTTCTGAAAGAAATAATTACTGTTATGCTGCCATCAGTCATCACTGGATAAGCATATTGAACATCTAATTTCATTGTATCACATTTTAAAAGTGAGCTGTTATTAACCTTAGATTGAAACTGTCTGCTCAATGCTTTATTAATATACCTAATCAGTATGACAGTGACTCATCTGTTTTTCTGGCATATAACTATTATGAAATACCTTTATTGTTTTGCTGTTTGGATGGATGTAACTCTTGACTCGGTTCTGTTTCACTAGGACGGCCCATGCAGGGCCTGCATCTTGATACATCGTGATCGTATTCAAATAAATTTGTGCCTCTGGTAATTTTTTCACACCTGTTCTCGGTAAAATGAGTGCCGGAGTGAGCCATTAATTTGCCATTGTATAAAAAGGGCATTAACCTTTACCATCTCGCTCTCCGTGAGGGACACAGGGAAGCGAGAGCAAGCTTTTGGGTCACAGTGAAAGGCAACCACCTTACACTGTCCAGGAGATCTTTTCTCCCAATGGCCATAAAATTATATAACTCTGCTCTGTAATGTTTTTACTATGGGACAGGAACTATGAGTAGTTCCTGTTCAATATTATTTTTATAATATTACCGTTTCTAATTCGAGTTCCAAGTGCAATATCTGGTTACAATACATGTGGGTAATATTTCTTCTTATTATACTGTATTTCTTGTGCATTATTATGTAACTTAATTGTGTGTTATATCACATTTTATTATATTTTACTTTTACTTATTGTTATTTTCTCTTTAAATTTTTATTTTTATATATAATAATGTACTTTCTTCTAATTTAATTTTTCTTTCTTCCCGGTAACTTAACCAATTTATAATTAATTAATTAATTAGAGCAACTGTATAACCAGGACAAAGTAATTTCCCTCTGGGATTAATAAAGTTCTTTGAATCTTGAGAGGTGGGGGTTAAGGGCCTTTCTCAAGGGATCATGGATATGTAACTATTCTGCCAAGGCCGGGACTCGAACTAACAACCTACTAATCACAAACAGAGAGGCTCAGCCCACTGTGCCACACACATATAAACAACCATACATACAGGCAACACGACAGGTCAAATAAATATAATTCTCTAAATTCGCAAAACCAGTTCCTGGTTTTGCCCAGTTCTGCTCGTTGCAGAAGAAAGATTGATTGCAGTTCAGTCGATTCACACGACCAAGCCTTACATTTACTGCCTGAAATGCCAGCCTGAGTACTGGGTATTGGCTTCACATTCATGCATGTAACCATTTATTTTAGTTTAACAGCTGCACAACTATAAGTAAAATTACAAGATAACATTATACATATATTATAAAATAACACTTTAAATATTTAGTCACAAATAGAACAAAAATTCTGCTGTATTATTTTCACCATATGTTTAAGGTAAAAAATATAAAAATAGAATCAACAGTCACAATCTAAATTATTTATCTTTAAATTATTTATCTTTCACCCAACATCTTCCATCTTGGAAGTACAGCGGTGCAGTCCTTCCCGGGGGGCACAGGGCACAAAACAGGGATAAATGCTAGCGGATGTCATTCCACTGGGGGCTACATACACACACAGACTATTACACATCCTGGGCAGGATTCAAACCCATAACCATTTGGAATGTGAATCAACAGCGTTACCCAAACAACCACTATAATGCCTTAAATCTGGATTGTTTCGCAGCACAAATTAACCGTGATGATTAATTATGCGTACTATATATAACAAGGTGGCAGCAAGTTTTCTTGAGAGAAGCATATATGAACATAAAATTAAAAAGAGGACTGACTCTTGACAGTTTCCTATTTTATAATGATGCATAGTGTTTGTGGGAACAATTAGATACGTTGGATACTGTAGCGTACGGCGTTTTGAGTTTCATATGTCTGGTCCAGTAGGTAATACGGCAAGCGATTCATCTTTCATTTCCTTAAGTTTGGACATCTGATAGCGGCACAAATGGGTAGAAAATCTGATACTGAAGGGAAATGCAGCAGCATAGTGAAGATTGGAGCAGAGTGTTTCCGAATCTGGTCCTATGGGAGCTACAGACAGTGCATGTTTTTGCTCCCTCCCAGCTCCTGGTAGGGAGCAAAAATGTGGACTTTCTGGCAGGGAGCTGGGAGGGAGCAAAAACATGGACTGACTGTGGGTCCCTGAGGACTGGATTGGGAAGCACTGCTGTAACAAATGACATAAAAAAGCACGATGCTTCCTTCAGGAGGGCCCGCATTTCCAATCTCAGCCAACTTTCTCTATAAGCCGCCAATTACACCTCTGCTTTACACCCATTGCTGTTCCTTGTGTACTGCTTGCGTCCCCTCAATGTGTCACCCAGAAGTAATTACCAAGGTTTTTAACACATCCCTTGAAATTAAACATGCAGTGTTGTAAACAATGCCATCCCTAACTGAAATACAGACTCGTCCAAACAAATCTGTATGATTGTGACTACTGTGATTCATAATCACATCAACTGGTTCATCAACTGGAAACCAAACAAACTATTAAAAGACATTCAGGTTAAGACTTCAGGCTTCTACAAGTCACCTTCCATTACAGTATATAAAACCCTGCCACATGACCAAATGATGTCTGCAGCGACAATATACCTCTTTGAACTTCTTATTCTAGAGCTTATGTGAGGCAGTGTTGGGTACAAGGCAGGGGAACAACCCGGAAAGGGATCACAGGGCAGACACAAGCAGGAACTATGGGGAATTTAGGGTGTGCATTTAGGTTTGTATTTATATCTTCATGGGGACTCCATTCATTTCTATGGGGAAAACTCTAATCCCAACATGACGACCTTAACTTCTACCCAGCCCTAACCGTAACCATAAGTAACAAAACAAAGAACAAAAGTTTTGGCATTTTTAATATTTTGACTGCATTAACAAGTTTTTGCGGAGACCTGAAAAATGGTCCCTACAATGTTAAAATAACAGGTTTTTAATCACACTGTGGGGGACATTTGGTCAATGTAATGTAAACATAATCCCCCCACACACAGGAGTGGTAGAACATCAACTGCCAAACCTTGAAGTGTAAAGCTTCTAGCGCTTCTGTACCACAGCATCAACAGATAGTAGGAAGCATTAGGTCAGAAGAGCAGTAATTAAGTGACCAGCCATAATGGAACTTGTAAAGAATTACATACAGCTATAACAAGAATACTTGATATTGTGCGATTTCCAGGTAGATCCATGCATCTTAAATTGCTTCCGCATCAAGCATTATTTAGACAAATTTAAAATCACTTCAGTGATTCAGTGGGCTGAGTGCATGTGACACAGAATTCATCCTTCACTGCCAGGTCACAATTATATTACGAAATGCGACTGCAACCTTTGACTAGGAGAAGAACCAAATGAGATTTAAATAATGCCATTCATACAGAATGGTAGCAATTAAGGGCAAGCTAACCAGGGCTCTCGCCGGAAAACGCAAGGCCCTGGTTCTTTATTTACCCTTCATGAAGTCAGTTCACTGGCTGAAAACCCTGTTTTGGGGGTTAAACTGGGATATATTTATGAGGATTTGTGAGGACTACACACTAGAGTGTTTAGTTAAAAAAGACTGTAGAAGTTGTTATATAAATAATGTGAAAAAGAACATGATTCCACAATGTCCAGGCATTAAAGGATACAGCAGTCCGTAATCCATGTCAGTCACCCCCCTCCCAAATCTACTCCTTTACATTTGCCCAGCGATCTGCAGAGCCCCCTGGAAACTGATAGCCACAGAACATTTCACACTTACGTTACGACATGAACAAACTTGTATGTATTATTCTGGTACCACTTTACAATAAGGCTCCACACTGCCACTTATAAACAGTACTAACTCATTAATAAAAAGAAAACTGTTAACACTTGTTTATAATTGTCTATTAAAGATTTACAAAGTGTTACGGCCTAATTAATAACCTGATTATAAACCATTCAGAAATGCTTTATAATGGTAGTCTTATCGTAAAGTCTATCATTATTCGGCGTTTTCCACATAACCTAGGTGTATAACTACTATTGTTTATTAGCTGTTGTAGAGTGAGGCATCGTAATTAAAGAAAACAGATTCCACAGCTGAAAATTTGCATGGGATGTATGAAGCAGAAAAAATTAACCGGAGTACAAGTGTCTAACTCTTCCATGAATCATTTCTGTGCAATTTTTGTTCCCAGTGTCTCAAGGAAATACTACTGACATCAAGGATGTATAACCAGGCAATTTTCATACCTGCACATATTATGGCTCCATTGACTCTACAATCGAAACTTTAGTGCGTGTATTACAAAAGGTACATCAATAATGACCCCACTCCGTGTCAAACTTGCCCTCTAATGATTATTCTGGGAAAGGCATGGATTTTAAACAGCCTGCCTGCGAGTTTATTACTTAATAATTGGAGGCATGAATTAAAAAAAAATCATTAAAATTTGTGAAACATGACATCGCTAAGAAAAACGTCTGTTCAGCATGTAAATGCGATTGACACAACTTGGTCGATGTGCACATTACACTCTTCATTTTATTGCTGATTTTCCGGAATGCTATATCAATTAATAGCACCCAAACTACACTTTCGTGGGGAAATACAAATGGTGAAATTCTCCACTGCTTTTCCATATGCAGAACCAAAGTGTGAAAGCTATATACTGCAATTCTTTTTCATGTAGGGCACATCTACAGTTACTGTACAGTTGAGCAAATAACTGATTATTTCTACTTACAGATAAAATAGAAAATTGTACAAGGTTCCTCAAGGCGGCAGGAGCATGAGCCTGGAGTGCTGGGATTGTTCTATGAGGTAACGGAACCGGAAAGGCATCTGGAGATAGCCAATCTCTCTTCCTATCTGTCTAACCAGAAATAGAGAAATCCTGTGAATCTGAGAGCCTGAAATATGCTGGGCTCTACAGGGATGGTTCCTTACGCAAATCCTGTCTGCCCAAATGAAAGCTGCAGGTTTGTCAGGATGCCTAATGCCTTGTTCATCACGCAGCTTGAGCTAGAGATTGGGCCAGTGAGATAAAAAAAAAAGTGGTCCGAACTCTGCACTAGTGTGGTGAAACATTTCAAAGCAGAAGACACTTTCTTCATTAGAAATCTACTAGTCTTATGTGCAAACATATTTTTACAGCTTCAATTTAATAAGAGGACTGTTTCGCAAGATTCTGAAATGATCAGAAGAGTGTAATCCTAGAATATTATATTTGAGTACCTAATTACTTATTCTGCAGGTGTCTCCTCTGACTTACGATATGACAACAGAAGATACACGGAGGTCATAAATTTACGTTGATAATAACACAGCAATCTTTGACATTCAGAACCCCTCTGGTCTTTTAGGGGTCAATCCAATTCATTTCATTCCTAGAATTATTACCCGCTTCCATTATTCCATACCAATGAATGTACAGAGGCTCAGGCTCTATACTGGGACCCAGCCCATGATGCCTCTTCATAGCTACACCCGACACTATTTAAATAGATGTAGATTAGATTCAACACTACTTCTGCAACCGTAACTATACTGAAAGCAGTTGGTGTTCACTATGTATCATTAGTAATTATATAATCACCAAAGCTGTCAATCAAGGATTAATCAGTATGGATTTATGGTATAATTAGTAATTAGAATAAATGATTTTGCCATCTATTATTCGAAGTGCTTTTCATTATAATTGCCTTATACTTTTGGATGGTCCAGCTGGGTAGTACCATGGTAACCTCTAGTTACATGGTACTGCGGGGGGGGGGGACAGCAGTCTACACACATCCTAGATACCGGCCCCTAACCTATATTTCACAGCACAAAATAAATTCTGCATACAGTTCTATGATCTTATCTCAGGATGTCTACAATTCATTTTCTTCATCTATTTCATGTTCTATTTTTCACACCACAAGCATCCATCCATCCATCCGTCCATCCATCCATACATCCATGTTCAGTTGTGCTAATCAGAATACAACGTAAACCAGTACACCATTAAGTTATGAAAAAGGTCCTTCTTATTTAATTTGGAACCATTCCCATTGCAGAAATGGGTCAGAACTACATAATATTAAGTAAATTAAATTTATCCGAATTACCTCCACCTGATCCTGCACTGTCCATTAAGAATTTCATTGCAATGTGTTTACCTCATGCATGCCTTGTACACAATTCATCTTGAAATGTGTTACATCGTTTTAGACAAACATTCTTTCATTAAACCCTGTAAATGACTGTGTTCTGCTTAATCCAGGTCCAGTTGTAAGAGAATTTCTAACGTCTGAGCTGAGCTGTAATCCGATTTAAGACTATGTGACATTCTGATTTATGGATTTTCCTTTAGATCATTTGGACTTTATGTATTTTGATTTGTGTTACTGCCACCCATTTAGGCTTCTTTCTCAGATTCTGACATCTTTGAAGTTTTATGTTACATTATATTGTTCAAACTCTGGTAGTAGTCTGATAACATTATTTACTGATATTTGTACCCAGACATAATTCATACTTTCAGGGCTTGAACACAGGATGTGGAGAAAACATGCGTTCTCGAAGAGAGAATATTTGAAGGACTCTCCATTCTTGCTATACTTGCACCCATTTATTTAAGTTAATTACTTGAGCTCAGTCACGGTGAGATCTTCTACAGGAAGAAGCTGCCTATTCACTTTCCTGTCCCCTGTACCCCCTTCAGCTCCTGAGGAAGCCCTGCAGATGTGGCCTTCATGCTTGGACATGACCAACTCCGCTCTGGTGGCCTGTTGCTGAGTCAACGCCAAGGTGAAGCCAATACATCTTGCCCTTTTAGCCAATTAAGGTGCGGCTCAACATCAGGCTAGACTGCTGCCTATGATTCCTAGTTCACCCTGCTTCCAGTCGTGGCGACCATGGCAAGAGGCCAGACTCCCCGCCACATTCAGTCCTCTGTGGTCCCCAAGCAGTTGCTATGGAAACCCTGACTTCAATGAGAACATGTCTGAGATATAACCTGTAATAGTTACCATGTCAGTTATCTAGAAACAGGAAGCTAAACTGTTTTCCAGGTCCAGTCCTACTTTTTCTTCATTTAAAAAAAAAAAAAAATCTGTCACTGAAATACAATGTTCAGCATTTGAAATATTTTCCATTAAAACTGTAAATGGACAGTTAAATTCTGTGGAACACGGTGTCGTTAAATAAAAAGAGTAACTGCACTGAAAATGCTGCAGGTTCAGGGGGAGAATGCGAGTCAGGGACTAAGGAGTAAAATTACAAGCAAGGTCACATGACTGTGGGGGGCCTTTTGGGAATGGAGTGTAATCGTTACCTATAATGACATGACCCTTTAACCATACACTGCATAAATGGTCATAAACGATGGATGAATGGATAGATGGACAGATATATGTGTGCTGTTATGCTTCAGCTCCACTTTCAGGACCTGTAATTCTGTCCCCTTTAAACAAATTCCCTATTTAGCCTGAACACAAATTTTGCGTATTTTATCATACTGGTTCCATCCACACCCCACTGCCAACAACTAATCCAGAGAAAGAAAATTACACCAATAAACCTCTTTAAAGTTGCCCTGTCATATTTATAGCCCATCCCCCAGGAAGCAGAGGGCACACGACTGGGAGAGACCCTGGATGGGATGCCAGTCCATTGCCGGGGACAAATATACACACACACACACACACACAGTGTGATGTACAGATATCAGTATTACCTCACTGCCTGCTTTTGGAACATGGGAGTTATTATGCTGAAATTAGGAGCCGCAGAATCATTTCATCTTTTCATGCTTCGGAATTAAATATTTGAGTGAAGAAAACGGCACAAAGGCAAGTATCAACGCGTATGATGTGCATAATTAAATGTGACACCGCTCTGCAAATTGGCGGGCAAGTGACCCGAGGTCACTGGAGGGGAAACGGCATTTAGATATGACAGAGACTTATTGTATTCAAATTTTAATTTATTTATCATTGCCCATTTTTATTGTAATGCCTCATTTTGATAGAGCTAAGTAAAATTTTCCAATCCATTATTTAACATCAGCAATATCCCCCTGTTAAAACTCAGTATAGGTTTTCTTTTGCTTCTGTGTTTTGAAATACAACAATGCATCCTTTTTTAAAACAGGCCTTATAAAGATACTTCAATTACACAGGGTTGTATCTAATGATTAATTCATTCTTTCAAATTGTCTAATATATATGATAATTATGGGGTCTGATCTGTCTACAAGAATGCAAATGTCAAGATAACGGGTTTTAATAGAGATCCCATTTACCAAGTCTCTCAACTTGAAAACAGCCAACTAATGAGTCTTGAAAATGGTATATAGAGAAAATGACTGAAGGTCTAGAAGTACAGACAACATTTGTGTAAATGAATACACAGTGGGAGAGACACAACAGGTGCTGACTGGCACATCTTAAGATACGCAATGCTTCCGGAACATTCCGCTGTCGATGTATGAAACACATATAGACACTGACAACAGATTTTCTCACCTCTGTTGGTCCCCAAAGCAAATTCCCATAGTGACTCCTGACCTGAAATAACATCCTAGTCAGCAGAACGACATACATTAGGCAATATCTACTTATTTATTTAGGTTTGTACCCCTATTTCTTCATGCAATGCACAGTCACACAGACACACACACATACACACACACACCACTACCATGCACGCATGCGTGCACGCACACACACACACACACACACACACACACGTTTGTAATTATATCTTTGTGGGGACATTTCTATGGGGGAAAACTCGAATCTCAAAATGACAACCTTAATCCTTACCCAGCCTTAACCATAACCATAAGTAACCAAGCAAAATGCAAGACTTTTGGCAATTTTAGCTTTTTGATTGCATTCACAGATATTTATGGGGACCTGAAAAATGGTCCCCACAATGTCAAAATAACAGGTTTTTATCACATTGTGGGGGACATTTGGGCCCCACAATGTAATATAAACATATTCCACACACTATCTATCTGTCCATTTGTCTGTCTATATCTGTGTCTGTTTGTGTGATTTACCCGCAGATTTAGCAGAAACATTTGCATGTGAATGCTGAATGCTGGGAGGTAATGGAGCGTAGGCACTGAGCTTCTGAAGAACTTCTGCAGGTCTTTCAAGTTCCATATTAAAAAACAGTGAATGGAGGCAACAGTGCAGGAAAATCATCCAATTATGTAATAAATGTGAGGCAGCAAACAGGAAAGATTTCATTATATAATCGTACAATACACATGGTCTATTCTGTGTCCATGGCAATGTTTCTTCCTGCACTGAGGTAGAAATCAAGATTTCTCAATTCATATGTTAATACCATGCCTGGATATAACTCGAAGTCCATAGAGTTAAAGTCCAAAGAAGCAATGTCATATTGAATTAGAAAGCGCTCACCTATAAAAACATTTGGAATCTTACTTTAATATACCACAGTAATGTACACTGCTGCTTTCATCCCTACAGGCCTCAGTAAAGGGGGGTGGAGTCGTAATCTATTTAAACTAAAGGAGAACAGTCAGTCCCGATGGCTGCATTACAGCAACAGATGATGAAGGAAGAAGGCCACAGATAGCTGGAGACCTCGCTTTCCACGAGGAACGATAAGGGCTTCCACAAAGGGCAGGAACGACCGGGTCAGAACAGGCAAATGCGCCAAAGGGCTTTTATTCATTAGGAATAATTTTTAAGAGAGAAAATGTTCCACTAGGAGCGCTGTGTGATGATGAAGAAAGGTACAGACATCAGAGACTGGCATGCATTACGGCTGCAAAAGAGGCTCCGGCTTTTACGGAGCACACTGATATCCGCACTAACTGAAATATATCTCATCTATGCAAATCACTGTCAAAAAATGGGAGTAAAAGGACTACAGAAGACGAGTGAAACTCGGCCATCCGGAACCGGAGCCCGTTGGGCTTTCACAACAGCACACAGTAGTGCACTTACACGTCCGCTGTTAATACAAAGCAAAGTGACACAAAACAAGCTTTTCACACACTGAACAGAGCAAGGAAACTGCTTTAAACAGGAAACTATGTTGTTTGTAATTTTTTATGGCTTGTTCTATGGTTTGGTGAGGTCAAGCAGCCTCCATCCATCCATCCACATTTCCGTGCAGAACAGGACACAAGATACAGTACTAGTGCACTCAGAATGGAAAGCTAATGATGTGCAATGTTATTAACAATAACTGTTTCTGTATTGTGTGGGACAGGCCCCAGAACCACTGTGACATTTTCCTGAGCTAGTGATTATGGAAATGGACGGATAGATGGGTGGATGAATGGATGGATGGAGAGATATGCAATTAAACCCATCAATATGTCACAGGGAGTTTCGTTTGCCTGCATTTGATGGCCACATCTGTCTATTGTATCAGAATTACCAGTAGTCTGTGTAGTCAGCATGTTATGAACACAGTAATTGGAGATATAGAACTGTTGGGTAATTACATGGAGGATGAACCTATGCAGTATGTGGTCATTTGACAAAAGAAAAGAAAAAACGTTTAACAGCTTGGAAATGAGCTGGCAGAGATATTGGTAAACGCCTATAATACCGTCCATTAAACACTGTACCATACAGCCTGAATGGAAATTTCTCTGTTCATCTTGAATTCAATTCAGCTTCAGTTTGAGGCACACAAAAGGTGGGCCTTTATTTTACAAAACAATATTGCTGGGATGTGCATACTGTATGATTAAATAACAGGATTTATTTTTGTTTATAAGTTAGATTTATTGAGGCCTGATACACAGAATAGATTTTCATTCTGTTTGTGGGTTTCTTGTGAAAGGCTTTAAAAAGTAAGTTATTATAAAGTTTTGATTATTAGACTATCTATGCACTTAAAACTGAATCACTCCAAACACAAATCTCACATCACTAGAACTCTAAGCTGCATTTCAACAACCAAATATTTGGTGAAAACTGCTATCGTACATAGCAACAGCAAAAATAATACTGTAACAAGCGAAAAGTTTGGAATGGGGAGATAAAAAATGTAGAAAAGAACAGAAATGGCTCTGAACGTAATTAATGCAATTTAACTCTGTATTTTGCAAAAAAATTTTGCTTCCCAAATTCAATCAAAGGTCCGAAGTTTTAGTTATAAATGAAGGCATCAGCAGTAGCTATGCAGTCCGTTTCAGAAAAGGAGGGAATTTGAGCTTTAGTCCAGCCTGAATGATGGTACATGGGAGATACTGGTTTACTTTCACTGTTCACCCACTGGATGTTTTCAGAAAACCGGCACCCAGAACATACTTTCTAATGAAGGCAAATGAGAAGAATGATAAGAAACATTCACGGATTTATTTCAACATTTACCAAGATCACAGTAATTCAGACAAAACAAACCGATCAGACTGTAATAATGTATCACAGTCTTTTTATGTCTTTTTACACAATTATGAAAGGAGGAAGAATGTGACTGTTAGACTGCAGTTGTTTGGTAGAAACAATGCAACAGAGTGGTGACTGGTAAGTCCGTATGGTATTGCTGACAAGGGAAGACAGATAAGTCACAGCCGGTCGACAGCCACACTCTGGCAGAGGGATTTTCTGTGTCCAGTTGGCTGGCCCATTTGGTCTTATTAGTTTCTTCATTTCCTTTGCAGTCAAACAGGATGTTAAAAATTGAGTAGGGTTTCACACTGATCACAAGACTGAAAACGTTGGGGACATATAATTAATGATAATTAGAAAAATATTTATAATTCTGTGCTGTGTCGTGCCAAAAACATGTGCAGACCCCTACAGTAGCACTGGGGGCGACTGCAATAACGCAATCCTCCCCAGCACGGAACATCAGAAAGAGTTAAGAAGTAGGGCACACAATGGTCATAAGGTGATTCATAACCATCAAAGCAATGCAAAGATGTGTGACCCAGTCAGGCATACTGGTATACAGCTAACGACCTGTCCCTTACAGAGGCTCTACTCCGGCCAACGAATGCTTAAATACCTGCTGGCAGACAACATGGAGCCGGCAGACACCGGATTGGCAGAGCATGTTTTGGTGACTCATGCGGCTGACTTGGGCTACCAGGGAATTGCGTATGTGCGTGTTATCGGCCTGTGGGAGACAGCAAAGACTGATTCATGCTGCTCAGCTGAATTCGCCCCCCCCATGTAAACGGCACGTCGAACACCTTGACAATAAAGAAGAGGAAGGTGATCAACTGTCATGATAAATCTGCTTTCACTACCAACCACCAGTAATTAGATGAATATGGTCACTGAAAATGTTTCATTTATTTTCCAATAAATGCTTTTTAAAAAATGTCTTTGATGCCATGCAATGACAGAAAAGCTCAATTTGTGATTTTTTATCTTTTAAGAGTTCATATAACTAATGGTTTCTGGTAACACTTTCTATGAATGCCATGTCAAGAATCTGTAAACACATTCATAGCATATTATAATACGTTCATATATCATTATAAACATGGCTATTAATACAGTATATATAAAAAAGGCATAACATGAAACAGCCATGTTTATTATGCATTATGAATGCTTTATGAAGATCCCACCTTTAATGCACTATAGATACCTTCATAATGCAGTACAAAGCATGTTTAATGCTTATACTGGCCATAATAATGGTATTATAGTGTATTATAGATAAAAGCTTCATTGGAGCTTATGAAGTATTATAATCGACACTGTAATGCGTTACGGCTGTCAATAGAAGATGGTGTAATTTTTCATTAATTCTTATACTGACCATTATAATGGAGTATATATGAAGGTATCTACAGTGCATTATAGATGACAGCTTCAAGCAAAGTGTTATCAGATTTCTTATTAAGAGTGCATTTAGATAGACAGATATACATTTCCCAAGTGGGAAGTTCTGCCTGTACAAAGACTGATATAGCCACATAACCATTGGCACTGCACATCAGAAACCTTCATTCAGCTGAAGACCATTTTGTAAGGATAAAATAAAGAAGCTATGTCTAGGCTTTCAATCTCTGCTCCTTAAATGAATTCCCAAGTGGGCAAGGTGTTGGCGTGAGAGGCTGGAGAGCAGCTTACAAGGTTACATCACTCACTAGTCGCTACTGCTGTACTGCCCAGCGAACAACAACGGCAGGATGACTCAACCTGTCATGTAGGACTTTGGTGAGTTTGAATTCTGGGATGGCAGACATGAGTGTATTTTCAGCTGTGCATGTTGTTAGAAATCTTTGTGGTTATTTCCGTGCGAGGACAGCGCTCACACAATCAGGGCTGTCCATAAAGGGGGAGAAAGAGGAAGAGTTTCAGGGGCCCAGGCACCAGGGGGCGCTTATGAGTGGGCATGGATCAGAATCAGAATCAGAATCAGAATCGGGTTTATTGCCAAGTACGTTCACACATACAAGGAATTTGCTTTGATGGTTGGTGCCAGAGATGTGGAGGTAGATATATCAGTATATAAATATATAATATAAATAAAATGTACATTGGGTATGTTCAGGGTGGAATATATACATATGTAACATACTTGAGTTAGGATGGGGAAATGGGATTTGAGTGAGTGTTCCTGGCCTTATTGATGAGGCGGGCCGCGGTGGGGAAGAAACTGTTCTTATGCCGTGATGTTTTGGTCCCAATGGACCGCAACCTTCTGCCAGAGGGAAGAGTCCGAAGGAGTTTGTGACCAGGGTGAGAGGAATCGGCCATAATCCTTCCTGCCCTTTTCAGAGCCCTGGACTCGTACAGGTCCTGTAGAGGTGGAAGGTTGCAGCCGATTGTCTTCTCAGCGGAGTGGATGATGCGCTGTAGTCTGCTCTTGTCCTTAGCAGTGGCAGCGGGGTACCAGACAGTGATGGAGGTGGTGAGAATGGACTCAATGATGGCAGTGTAGAAGTGCACCATCATAGACTTGGGCAGACTGAACTTCTTCAGCTGCCTTAGGAAGAACATTCTCTGTTGGGCTTTTTTAGTGAGAGAACAGGTGTTCATCTCCCACTTAAGGTCCTTGCTGATCGTGGTGCCCAGAAAGCGGAAGTACTCCACAGTGGTGACTGGTGAGCCGAGCAGGGAGATGGATAGAGGTGGGGCAGAGCTTCTTCTGAAGTCCACAGTCATCTCAACTGTCTTCAGGGAGTTGAGCTCAAGGTTATTCCCGTTGGACCAGGACACCAGGTGTTCAATCTCCTGCCTATAGGCAGACTCGTCCCCATCAGAGATGAGTCCGATGAGGGTGGTGTCGTCTGCAAATTTCAGGAGCTTGACAGACGGGTGGGTGGAGGTGCAGCTGTTGGTGTAGAGGGAGAATAGGAGGGGAGAAAGGACGCAGCCTTGCGGCGATCCGGTGCTGATGGTCTGGGAGATAGAAATATGCTTTCCCATCTTCACGTGTTGCTTCCTGTTGGTCAGGAAGTCTGTGATCCATCTGCAGGTGGAGTCGGGTACATGGAGGTCGGAGAGCTTGTCGTGCAGGAGGTTTGGGATGATGGTGTTGAAGGCGGAGCTAAAATCCACAAAAAGGATTCTAACGTATGTTCCTGGGGAGTCAAGGTGCTGGAGCATGAAGTGTAGGGCCATGTTGACAGCATCGTCTACAGATCTGTTGGCTCTGTAGGCAAACTGCATGGGGTCCAGCAGGTGGTCAGTGGTGGCTTTGAGGTGGCGGAGTACGAGGCGCTCAAAGGACTTCATAACTACAGGCGTCAAAGCAATGGGTCTGTAGTCGTTTAGTCCTGTTGTCTTAGGTTTTTTTGGTACTGGGATGATGGTTGATGTCTTGAAGCATGCTGGCACATGGCATGACTCCAGTGAGGTGTTGAAGATTTCTGTGAGCACAGGAGTCAGCTGGTCAGCACAGTGTTTTAAGGTGAACGGGGAGATTGAGTCTGGACCTGCAGCTTTGCGGGGGTTCAGCTTCTTGAGGACCTTGTTAACGTCCTCCTCATGAATATGAAGAGGTGGGGTGTGAGGCTTCAAAGATGCCACACCAGCAGTTGGTGTGGGGGAGGTGGTCAGTGGTCGATGTGAGGAGCCGCGGGGGATGGTGAAGTGTGAATTGTCCAGTTGTCTTTCAAAGCGGCAGTAGAAGTCGTTTAACTGATTAGCAAGGTACAGGTCATTGACAGAGTGGGGGGCTGTGGGTTTGTAGTTAGTGATCTGTCTGAGCCCCTTCCAGACAGACGCGGGGTCGTTGGCTGAGAACTGGTGTTGGAGTTTCTCAGAGTACAGTCGTTTAGCATTCCTCACCGCCTTGCTAAACCTGTTCCTCAGTTTCCTGTACCTGTCCTTAAGGGTAGCTAAGGTTTGGAGAAGGGGCCCATTTGGTACAATTCTTCAGGGGCCCGACCATGTCTTTGTGCAGCCCTGCTCACAGTGTCATTGTAACACACTTTCTGTCATGGACTCGGGTGCTTCAGGTGGGAGGACGAGCCACGGTGCAGGCAGGAGGGGAATGTGGACGACCCACTGGCGACTTGCAGGGAAACAGGGGTTCATTATATTGAAAACACGAGGAACAGTACAAAAACAAACGGACCACGAGGGGTCAAAAGCAAAGGGATAAACAGAGACTAACTACAGATGGGGAAGGGAAACAAGGGGCAGGCAGGCAGAATACAAATAACAGAACATTCAAACATAATCAATAGTATACAACATCAAACATCAATGAGTCCAGAAGGAACAGAACGGGATCAGGAACTTAAATACAACAGCCTAACAAGGATAACACAGAACAGGTGAAAACAATTAACAAGGACTAGTAAAACAGGCAACAGGTGACACTAATAATTAACTAACTCAAGGAACTAAACAGGTAAACTAAGAACTGAGAAAGAAACAAGGAAAACAGAATCTAACACAGGGAATAACAAATGACTAAGGCACAAAGTAAGAAACCAAAACTGACTACAAATCACAGGACTATTCTGATTCAAATCAAACAAGAACAAAAGGAACAAAGTACAAAAACAGAGGAGGCAGGATTCGAACACAAGACAGAGGGGTTCACAGACAGCCACATGCTCAACTTGTAGAACCATGTGGCCAACGGAGAACAGGGGAAAACACAAAAGCTGACAGGAGGGACAGGATGGCCAGCGACGCCTGCTGGCCAAATGGGGAAAGGACAACTAAAGACAGACAACAGGAGCTGACCCTGACAATTTTCCACCACTCAGCATTGCTCTTTCACAGGCTCCCTCACACACAGTGCCGCTAATACCATCATTTCATCATTTAGATGACTGCCCATCACTTTGACTTCAGGCTGAACACCTCTCAGACTTCCCGCTTCAAGGCCTCTCCGTATCCCCAGAGGCCGGGAAGCCCATAAGCGCTACAAACGGCTTTGACACAAGGGTGACATCAAACGCGCTTTCGTTTGTCAAAAAGCTGCCGGCTTTAAGGTCTGGCTCGCGGGTTGTTTAATGGGCAAAATGCGCGTGCGATTCCGTATGTGGCGCCCCAGGGAGCCGGCCGCGTCAACAGGGCGAAAACGCTTCCAGCTACGGGGTTCAACTCTGCCATCAGGTAAAACGGCCACTGAATCAGAATTTGTCTAATTAGCTCCTCTCTGTCTGAGGAATCCAGCAGTGACCGACTCTGTTCTGTATAGCCAGACGCCGTTTTTTTAGCAAAACTGAGACACAGGAGTGCTTTAATTTCCATGTAAAAGCTCTGCTCCAACCCACTTGTTACCCTTCACTTTCAATGAAGCGGAAGTCTTGTTTGTGCAGTTATCTATCACACAATGGACAGACGGGGCTTATTTAACAAGGCCGCTTGCTCACCTAAGGAGACAACAGAACCTAAAATTAATGCTATTTTAACTGAATGTAAAACATATCTAGGACAAAGTCTAC
This sequence comes from Paramormyrops kingsleyae, assembly GCF_048594095.1. Taxonomy (NCBI): domain Eukaryota; kingdom Metazoa; phylum Chordata; class Actinopteri; order Osteoglossiformes; family Mormyridae; genus Paramormyrops; species Paramormyrops kingsleyae. The sequence continues at coordinate 7,100,965 of NC_132814.1, read as the reverse complement.
AGTAGTTCCAATAGGCTCTTATTTTACTGTGCATATACAAGCATGTATATATCTGAATGAATTGGGACAACGCCCATAAAGTTTCAGCAAATGGGATTTAATCTGGGCTTTGATAAGGTAATAAAATCATCATTGGGTCATTCATTGTGTCACACTACCCCTACACATGTTTCTTTCATTACTGACTTTGATTTTCTATTTTGAATGACAGAATAATATTTTCTTAAATTTTTATATTATAAAATATGATGTCACATTGGAACCTAAGGTCATTAAAAACAGTTTTGGTGCGTTCCATTTGCCCTGGGAACCCGTATTCCGAGTCGGATTCCGAGTTTTGAAGCCGGAACTGACGACATGCGTGCTCCTGTTTGTCGGAGATCTGAGAAATATCTCGGAGCAGCACAGAGGATCCCAAGTTCAGAATCCAAGATGGCTGCGCCCTTTATCAACAGAAGGGAAAGTTGTAGTTTTATACTGTTTAAACACTACTTCTCATTTGTGGCTCATTAAATCGATTGCACACACTATACCGTCCAACTTATCTGTGGACGTGTTGCTAATGTGTAATGTAATGTGCTATCAACTGATATTGCTAACAATGGCAATTAACTGGGCTAGAATTGGATTTCATGATTACTCGGATTATTTGTCGGATTTACGATACTTCGGGCTAATTGTAAGTGAACAAAGATAAAGACCATTTAAACTGAGGTACCTTAAATCCGACAAGTTGTCCGGCTAAGCAAAAAATCTTGCTTTTTGATATGGGTCCATGGTATTGCACTTCTGTGGCAGATGGAATGCATCCGACTCGTGTTCAAGGTGTTCAATAAACATGTTAAGTGCATATAGTGTATATTCCCTTTTTTCTTGAGTCTGTTTGCTAAATGAAATGCAATTAATATAGATTAAAAATGAAAGATATTTAATTGTGATTAATTGAAATTAATCCACAGCAACCCTGTGATTAATCTGATTAAAAATTTTAATCGTTTGACAGCACTAATATATATATATATATATACACACACACACACAATTTTATAAATATATATTGTTACTTATTTAACACATATATAGTTAAACGTTCAATGCATGATATTCGTAAAAAATAAATTAAATATTATTATGATTAAAAATAATGAAGCAACAATTGATTAAAGTTATGCAAAAAATTGGAAGTGTTTCCACAAATTTGGCCACTAGTATAGCTGTGCAAAGTGTAAATCTACAACATGGCATCACATCATGGCACCACATCATGGCACCACATCATGGCACCACATCAGGGCACCACATCAGGGCACCACAGCATGGCACCACATCAGGGCACCACATCATGGCACCACATCATGGCACCACATCAGGGCACCACAGCATGGCGCCATATCAGGGCACCACAGCATGGCACCACATCAGGGCACCACAGCATGGCACCACATCAGGGCACCACATCAGGGCACCACATCAGGGCACCACAGCATGGCACCACATCAGGGCACCACAGCATGGCACCACATCAGGGCACCACATCATGGCACCACATCAGGGCACCACAGCATGGCACCACATCAGGGCACCACAGCATGGCACCACATCAGGGCACCACAGCATGGCACCACATCATGGCACCACATCAGGGCACCACATCATGGCGCCATATCATTTACGACCACAGAAATTAACCATACACCATACAGCGCTGTCATACACTCAAGGACAACTCGTACTTATGAATGGACTCCCATAAAGCCTATTATATTAATAATTCAGGTGAAATACAATGGTTCATAATAATGAACACATATACTACTTTGTGACACTTGTGAAAATATTGCACGGCTGTAGCAGTTTGTCGGCTCAAAGTACAGCACGGTACCATGTGTCGATACTTTTACCATTACTGTACCATTACTTGGCAAAGACTAACACTTAGCAAATGGATCTCATTTGTAACCTGCCTCTACTGCTTTCCTTAACCCCCACGATGGCCAAACATTTTCTTTGTTTATGAACAATGACAGACACAGGGAGAGACTATCGATGCTACAGTACTTTCCCGTAACAGACTACAGGATGAGATTAAATGAAGAAAGTATACTTAAAACCCCCCTGGTCAATTTAACTGGGTTGGTGCCTTAATCCCATAGTACCTCTGTTATGGTTTAACATATCTGCTTAATTCGGAGCTTGCTGCAAGCACTACTCCCACTGATTATCACCATGCTCATATTTAATTGTGCCAATTTTCTTGTTTTTCCTATGCCATTCGAGATGATTTATAGAGGTTTGCATTATACAGAATTAATCAAAGAATGACAGCTTCACAGTTCTCAAAGCAAGATGATCATTCCGAACTCGCTTAAGCTGTCCTTGCTCTTCAGTTTCAGTGGTGAATCTATGACGTTCCACCGAGATCAATGCCTGAATCTGCCTCAATTCACAATATAAAAGAAAATTAAATCTGACGTTTAAGATGAAGAAAAAAATGTTCTTCTGTGTGAGCTTGGGTTTTATATAGGGTAAACGACTTGACATGCACAAGACAAGAAGAGCAGTAGAAAATGAACAGGATGCATCATTCTATCAGATACAAAGAAAATGTTTCAGATATGTCCTACGGCATATTTAGTTTTTGAAATCATTTTTAATTTTCAAATATGATGTTGAACCTATTCTAAAATTATAGAAACCCAACATCTATAAATGGCTTTGTTATTTTTAACAAGGAAATGGCAGTAAAACATGTATCGTATTACCAGTGATACAGATACTTACAAGACAGAAGTACCCTGTCTAATATCAAATGCCTAATGAGAAAGTGTCAAAGACCTAAAACGGCAAAGAGCTAAAGAGTTAAAGAGCTAAAGAGTTAAAGAGCTAAAGAGTAGGGTTTGAAGGAATGTTTGAATGCATCACTGGGAATAAGGAATCTGGATCATCCAAAAAATGTAGAGAAAATGAAGAGAAAATAGGGGGGGGGGGGGGGGCAGGCAATGTGGGGGTCGGAATCTAACACATTGGGTCCTTCTGTTCTCTGTTATTAAAATCTGTGACTTTAATATACTTTTGAGGTAACTCACTTACATAAAACATATTAAAAGGACACCTCTGAATTCACAAACGTAGCACTTTAATCTGAGAAAAGTAATGTTCCAAGTAATTACTCTAGTACAGAATAACTGTAGAGCAGAACATTTTGTTTACGCGAAGATAAAAATTCACACTGTAAATGCTGTTCAATCTTGCTGGAAAACATTAACTGTTCGAGCAAAATAAATGTTTAGCAGGATTTGTGACTCATTTGGGCACATCGGCGACCCTGAGGGGTTGGTGGCTCTCCTGCACAGAGCCAAGACCCTGCTGCATCCTATTTACACTCACACTCAGGATCTGCTGGGGGGGTTCAGAGCTGAGGATCCGGGGCATCCCACAGAGAGTGGGTCGTGGGAGTTTTACTTATACAAAAATGTTCTGAAGGCAGAAGGAACAATGATTGGTTCCAAGCAACTAGATGAGGAGGGACCAAGGAATCTGATTGGTTAGTCCGACCACCTCTAATTGCTTGGACCCACCTCCTCTACAATCTGATTGGTTAACTTCCTTCTCCTTCTGCCCTCAGAACATTTTTATGTAAATTAAACTCCCATGAGTCACAGACTGGGGGGGCAACATAGTTTTTTTCAGGGCCAACTGTGATTATACTACAAAAAACTGCCCCAATATGGCAGCACATCTACACATTTTATGTGCTTCCATCTGTGGATGTGGCTCTTAGACAGGAAAGCAGGAGTGACCCAGGTGACTGGAGGAACCACCCGGCTGGGTCTGGCCGCTAGTCTGACTCAGCATGGCGGATGTGGCCCGTCCCGTCTCTCGCCACCTCATTAATGCGGCAGAAACTTCCAGGACATCACATCAAAAAACATCATATCACATCATAAACAGTTTTGCACTCAGCATAGCTTATAAATCCCAACTGCAGACCCAGGTGTCTAAAGTTATACACTGTAAGGGTATGAGCCTATTCCCCAAGACAGCCCACCACCCAAAAGTCTAATCCTACTTCTGTCATTTATCAAAATGACCAACCAGTTACTCAACTCCACTCTCCATAAATCCCAAAGACACGCATAGCTGAGCTGAAGAAGTAACACAGCGATGCTTTTGGTAAAATGAGCCTTTGTCAAGAACTAGATCACGGCATCGCTGAGTGACCAGGCGGCCGTCACATTTATTTTCTAAGTTTTGGGAGGAATTTCAGCGTCAATGACAAGGTCAGAATTCAGCCTGGTTTGATTAATAGGCAAAACTATTTTAATTACTCTTGTGAACACATTACAATTTTGTGTAGGTAGGTGACAAAATGGTCCATAGTGGCGAAGTTGTGGTGCGTTACAAATATAATACACAGGCTGTAAAAATACTGACTATTCCATGTCTTTAACTGCCCCCACCATCAACTTCTGTCTGTCTAACATGTCTTGCTATGAAAAGACGAAATGGGAGAGGGGTTTAATATATATAATCCTTTAATAAGAGATTCTGGGTAAGTTCCTTGGACCACTATACTATAAATCAGGCCCTATAAAAATGCAGAAGGTCCCTCCACTAATTGGTCCTCGTGCTAACAGGAGTAAGACTGAGCTGATCCTATCTTTCCTGACAAAAAGTAGATGCTACCCCCACCCCCATCACAAGGGCTCACTAGCTGGTCACTCCGTTTTACCATCTTAATTCATGTCAGTGCTTCAGCTGTCAGGAACAGTAATAGTTCATTAAGGTACATGTTTTACTGGCGTTGTAAAGTCGACTCAAATGACTAGTGCTGCGTGACCCTTACTGCTGTCCTTCACAGTGTCGGGGCTGTTAAATACAGTGGTAAATATTGTAAAAGTAAAAAAGTAAAAGGAAATACAGTGGTACCTCAGTACTCAAACTCATTAGAACTCGAATTTCTTAAAAGTCGAACCAACCAGTTTGAAAAATTTTTACCTAGAGCTCAATCTGAATCTCAGAAGTCAAACCGTGAACGCCGACCTAAGATAACTTGTACGTGTGGGGAAATGAGTCACGTGGCACGTCTCTCAGCGGAAACAAAGAGTAACGCTTCAGTCTCTGCCTCACGCGCATTAGCTGTGATAGCATCGTGCATGTTTACATTAGCTGAATACATGTATTTAGACAGTAAAAATACATTTAGACAATGATAGACAGTAACAGTAATTATTATTATTATATAATAAAATACATTTAAAAATAAAGATTTCTTATTCATTATTTTAATATTAATAATAAACCATTAATACATTTAATTATAATAATATTGTCGTGCCGAGCGGGGACGGAACGGAGACAAAGGCGCAGACGTCAGGGTATCGGGGAACACGGGGTTTAATTACAGGTAAGGACACATTCTTTTTTTAACTTTACACATTGTTTGGATACATTTATTTTCTTACTTTATAAATTACTATTTTGATAAATGTGCTTAGATGTGTTTAGTACAGTATATGCTCTTCTTGGTTTATCCGGTTCATTTTGTGTTTAAATGCTAAATAAAACATATTTAGGTGAAATTTTTTGGGGCCGGGAACCAATTCATTGGTTTTCCATTATTTCTTATGGGGAAAATTCGATCACAACTCAAACTTTTTAGGATTCGATCCGGAGTTCTGAACGGATTAAATTTGAGTTCTGAGGTACCACTGTATTCACTTTGGATGTTGTTTCCCAAAGGTTTCCTACATTATATGGATAAAAGTACTGGGACTCCTGGCCCATTCTGAATCCATAGGCATCGATATGGAGTTGCACCCCCCCTTTGCAGCTATAACAGCTGCCACTCTTGGGAAGGCTTTCCACAAGAATATGGAGTGAGTCTGTGGGAATCTTTACCCATTCATCCAGAAGAGCATTTGTGAGGTCAGGCACTGATGTTGGATGTGAAGGCCTGGCTTGCAGTCGCTGTTCTAGGTGTTTGCTGGGGTTGAAGTCAGGGATTTGTGCAGGCCAGTCAAGTTCTTATGGAAAGCCTTAACTGCCCTAAAAAAATTGCCCTTAACTAATTTACAAATACAAACATCGAAGGTACAGCACTGAATTCAGTGTCCTTACTTTAACATGATTCTGACATTCATTTCAATCAAAAGCAATCAGAATGGCAGTACTAAAACTTTCAATATGGAATCAACGTGATTTTATAATGTGAAAATTCCTTCAACCGTGGAAATCTCTTCTCTTTTGATATGTTTGCTTGGTAATCAGTATGACTATAACATGAAATCAAAACCTCATTGTAGCAGTTGAGAAAGAACCATTTTGATGTTACGAGGGAGATAAAAGATCATAAACGCTCAAATAAACAGACTGTACAGAACGATATCCTTCATAACTGAAAAGAAAATTTGCAGTGGTCCAAACAGAACATGCTGTAACCAAGGGGAACACTGTTGGCTGAAAGTCACAGAAGGCTGTCATGAAAAAGATCAAAGAATCAGGCCAAAGACTGGAATCCGTAATTCACATTTCTCCTTGTTCTCAATGACATTTCCAAAAAAAACCCGAAATAGCCCTTTGCCTGCTGATTTTATAATTAAAAATATAAATGTCAATTAATCAGATTCAGCCATCTCTCCTGAGAGTCTCATTCGACTGAGGCGAACATGGATATCACGGCCATAGGGCAGAAATTGAGTATCTTAGATTTATTTGTCATGCTGGAATGAACTATTGTACAGATAGTTGTAAATAATACTGATCATGTTGTCTTAATATATTAAAGTGAAAAACCTTTTCTCAGAAAATAAACACATCTTCCCCATTACTCTGAGTAGCTGTCCGAAGTAATTCAGCATTCTCATCACATGACAGACCATAAGTTAATTATATAATGTAAAGGAATATTACAATAATGATATATTGTCACAGACCTCCTTATATATTAACTCAAACAAATGGTAATGTTCAGATACTACCTCTGTCCCTCAATGACCTGACATTTTAATATTGCTCCCCAATCTTAAGAGAACAAACTACAATACAGACACCCCTCACTTAACAAACGAGGTCCATTCCTATGAATAGTCGTTGAGTGAATTGGACGATAAATGAGAAGCCTCCCCTTACTGATATTTCAAGCATACTGCACTGGTAGTGGTTTTACATATTGTTATAATGTCACCTTTGCACCATTTATAACATTTGCAGTATATTTATAAATGCTTATACAGTAGTGTACTGTATGCTGTAATAAACAGAATAGAGGAATTTAGCTCTAATATACATCACTTACGTTTGTGTACTGTAAATACAGGCAATCAGAGATTGCGAACACCAGTGTAATGAATGCTGAGCGACTGCGAGAATGAGACTTAGACTGAGGAAGGGTGATGATGAGACGCCATGCTGGCAAAGATCTCACACAGCGTACAATACGGACTGGTGAAGAGCTGGTCGTAAGTCCGGGCAGTCGTTAAACAGCTAGGTCCTGATACATTCACAATACTTTCCTAAATAAAGTATAACTGTCGTCAAAATGCATGTATAAACACTGACAAAAGTTTCGGACCTCGTCTGGCAGTGATCTGTTCCAGCCAATATACTGCAACTAAGCCACTGACCCAAAAGCTGGCAGCTGTGGTTCACTTGTTTGTGGTCTGGGGTCTCTAACAGCCGAACCTCACCATGCTGCCTCTGCCCCTCTCACATTAAACCTCCACATTTGGCAACCTCACCTAATCAACTAACAGTGAGCTTCATGCAATGTACATTTTAATGTCGTCTCCAGGGACTAGCAGCTAGCTGAGAAAGCTTATAATTTGCAGGCAACTGGTGACACTTTCAGACTCTCATACTGTACTCACGCAAAAAATTCTTTCGGCAAATCCATACTATTCCATTATAAACCTAAAATGTTGGCGACTCTGATTTTGTTGCATTGGCAGTGTTTGGTGTTGAGTTAAGGCTCTCTGTATTCCCTCATACTCGGGTGAGTTATTCCACAGTATGATGAAAATGTCCTTCAGGTCTAACACAGAAGACAACACCACCAAAACACCACTGTAAATAATCGACAAATAACATTGGTCATGGTTCTGACCTTGCCACTGTGAGAAAGAGCCCTTGAGTCACAAATTACATGCTCTCTCCTCTTTCATCTTACTGCTGCACAGTCAGGACCATATACAGGTCTGTGAAAAAGTAATCACATCCCGCAAAACGTTTTATTTTATTCTAAATAATTTGACATAAGGATATCTCATTTTCATTTCAACAATATTGGTAATTCAATCATTAGTAATCTAATTTGACAAATAACAATGAAAATGGTGCTTTGCAATCATTTATATAAATCAGCAGGGATCCAATTTCCTTGTACAGAAAAAGTTAGTGCAGCCCTTCCTTAATGATCACATCAAATGCCTAAAATTGGATTCAGGTGCAGCAAAGCAGGTGCAAATGATTATAAGATCATGAGAGAGTAACTTAGACGGAACTGTCTTATATAAACCCTCCATAATGAGCCATTGTGATTACTGTACACTTTTTTTTAATTAATAATTATTCAGTTCAATTTATTTTATATAGCGCCTTTCACAACATACAGAGATGTATTGTGTGCCAATGCATTATTAGTTTATGCATATTGAATGGTTGTTGATATAATGAAAAAAGGGGAAAAAATTTGAACATTTGAAACATTTGATAGTATTTTGAGTGGTTCTGTTTTCTCCATTTAAGAGAAACTTTTAACGCCCAGGAGCCCATTACCTAACCTGTCAGTGAGATTTTGCCTGAAGTAGATATTTTCAAAGCAGTGCTATCTAACCTTGGGTGAAGTTAAAGCCTGTGTTCCTTTATTAACATGTTCCTTTTTCAGGTTCTGTATCTCCCGCTCGCTTTGGGTTTAATTTAATGGCTGCATTTCTGTACTCAGTCACTGGCAGCTCTTGCATATCCAAGGCCTATGAATTATGGGTAATACTTACAGGGGAGAGGAATGTATTTTGCTGCTTACTATGCTGGGGACAGACTTCTAAACTTTTTTAGGCTATTTGTAATTTGTATTCCTTTCTTTGTCCTTCAGAAGGAATTATTTGAGACTGCGGCAGGCAAACTGTGGAATGAGGGAAGCACACCGTCAGAAACACTGCTGCAACTGTTCTGACTACAGGTGCTGCGACTGCATGCAAATGGACTGGAAAAAATGTCAAGCACCCTTGGAGGTGTCCCGTTGCTCCTGTGATGTGAGCCATCCTAATCTCATTTGTACGCACCGTTGTCAAGGCAGCGTCTCGCCAGGTGCCGATGACCAGCGGCTCTCGGAGGTTAAGCGCAGTGACTGCTCTGTGAAGGCATGTTTCTGAGATTTAGGGAGAGCCGGTTTGCGCCTCCCCTCCGAACACCCAGTGAAGGGGGGGCACTTCAGAGACTCCCAATGCTTGACAAACAGACGCTTGTCATACAATTTGGGTTGTTTATGCGCTGCTACCGTTACAGCCCCCTCCGGAGATTAATCACCCATCACTCTGTTTCATTAATTTAATTCCACAAATATGAGTAATTAGGTGTATTGTGTTAACGTGATAAATCCTAGCGTTTCCTACAGCCCTCTAGGATACAGCATCCTACATATGGGAAACTGACTACATAAGATATAAATTATCAAAATATTACTCTGGTGAATTCCCTCCTGCCCCTTCACCACCTTAGCTACTCAGTGGTGAGTGTACCGTCGCATCATCCAGGTGGGGGCTACACAGTATTGGTGGTTGAAGTGGCTCCCCACTGCTTCGCTAAAGTGCTTTGGGTGTCTTGAAAAGAGTTATATAAATGTAACATTCATTTATGCTTTGTGATGGGCAATATTGGAACATAGAGCAATACAGAATAATGACTGACTAGGGAGTGCTGGAAATCAACCATCCATTTTCCATACTCACTTGCCCTTTGATGGGTTGTGGGGGGTCCGGAGCCCATCCTGAAGCTATGAGCGCAAGGCAGGGAATAACCCAGGATGAGGGGCCAACCCACTGCAGCCTACCCACGCACATGCCCGCCAGTGACGATCTGGTATCTGCAATTCACCTCAGCGTGTTCCTGGACTGTGGGGGGAAACTGGAGAATGTGCAGGAAGCCCCACGACGACACGGGGGGAACATGCAAACTCCACACACGGAGCCATGGCAGAGACTCGAACCCAGGTCCCAGAGGTACGAAGCAGCAGTGCTCATGCACTGCACTGTCATGGTGTGGAGAGCAAATTTGATAAAATGGTTCTTGTATGCACTGCCTAATGAACACCGCGTTGTATCTTTTAAAAAAAGAAAGAAGAGAAGTTAAATAATCTTTTTAAAACAGTATAGTATTTTCATAATGCATTCATATCATTGTCAAAAATATCAAAATAATATCCCAAAACATGACACTGCGGTGATCATGACAGCAAGGACAACTGTAATGCCCAGAAGCACAGGACTATTACCATGTTAATTGCACTTTTATTTGTGATCTATCTGCAAGTCAAATGTTTTTCGGAATCTAAAGCAAGAACTGATAATACACTTTATGTAAAGTTTTTTGCATGTTACCGTTGCATAATCACATCACTGGCAATCAGAAAAAGCCATGTCCTTTACAATACTCTGACTAAATATTTTCTTAATGTAAGGCAACATTTAGGTAACATTGGTAAATTATTTCTTGGCTAATACATTCCTGTGAATGCAATGATGCATACAAATTAATATAACAGCCAAGCGACAGTCTAAAACAGGGTATTGCTATATTGGGACTTGCATGTGTCATTTCTAGCAAATGGGACAATTACCGTAAGCAAATGCACTCTTATTACGCTGGATTCCTGCAGTCTTTGTCTTACTACTGCCTAGCTGTTACCATGGCGATGGACACCAGCTTCCACAGACATCGAACAGACCTTTAGAGGAAAACACGGCACAAAACGGATGGATTTCTTTTATCAACACCTCTGTGAAAGGCATTTAATCTAATCACAGGCTGAAGGCTAAAAACCTGCCCCCTCATCTGCTTCTCAGTTTCAAATCCCACAGGCTAAATGGATTCTGACAATGTGAAAACAACTTAGTCGTGCTACTTTATTTTGGAGTAAATATTTGAGGCTCAACCTCGCATCCAGGGTACCTCAGTCTTGTTTCCTGTGCTGTCTGGGACAGGCTCCAGGCTCCGCTGCAACTCTGACAAGGAAAAGCCATCAGAAGATGGATGGGTGGATAGATGGATTTTAGGGTGAAATTTTATTTGCAAATATAGCAAATATCCCCACAAACAAACGTGCCAACGACACACCTGAGCCTTTTTCATTTCAAAAATACAACCTGCCACAAATGCAGTACATTTTGCAGACAGTGCAGACAATACAGTGTTGTTCTTGTGGTCTGACACACAATCTGTGGTCTTTCATCTTGACCCTTGAACGGGTTTCAGAAAATCATCCTTTGTGGCATCTATCATTTCTGTGAAATCTCTAACTCTGTCCCACCCATATTCAACATACTCAGTTTGCCTTCCCTGCCTAAACAACAGCAAAGAAGTGAACTCAACTTAAAAAATACATGCAAGAGCTCAAGGCAAACAGATTCTCGTATACAGCTGTGTTGTTCTTCAATATTCAGGTGTCCTTTCCCCATTAAGTTGAATTTTTTCTAAAAGAAATTTATCAGTGTTTACCTTTTATATTGATATATTCACCACACATTCTCCTTTTATCCTGATAAAATGACATTGACAAGCCCTACACAACTTCCCGAAAAGGATTAGCCAGCCTTCAACTCCGCTGAACCATAACACACTAAACCAAACAATCTCTCTTAACTTACGCTATATGGACAAAAGTATTGGGGCTCGCCACTTAATCATTGAATTCACGTGTTTCATTCAGTCCCATTTCCACAGGTGTATAAAATCAAGGACCTAGCCATGCAGTCAGGTCTATAAACATTTGTGAAAGAATGGGTCGTTCTGAAGAGCTGTTAAACGAAGTGTGGTATTGTCATAGGATGCCACATTTGCATTGTCAGTTTGTGGAATTTCTCCCCTGCTAGATATTACTGCAGATTGTTATTGCAGAGTGGAAGCATTTAGGAATAACAGAAACACAGCCATGAAGTGGCAGACCACGTAAAGTAACAGAGCAGGGTCACCGAGTGCTGAGGCACAGAGTGCATAAAAGTCACCAATACTCTGTTGACTCAATAACTGCAGAGTTCCAAACTTCCTCTGGCATTAACCTCAGCACAAAAACTGCACTGGGAGCTTCATGGAATGGACTTCTGTGGCTGAGCAGCTGCATGCAAGTCTCACATCATGAAGCGCATTGCCAAGTGTTGGATGGAGTAGTGTAAAGCACGCTGTCACTGGACTCCAGAGCAGTGGAAACATGTTCTGTGGAGTGACAAATCTCGCTTTTCAGTCTGGTAGTCTGATAGACGAGTCTAGGTTTGGCAGATGCCAGGGGAACGTTACCTGCCTGACTGCATTAAGCCAACTGTAAAGTTTGGTGGAGGAGGGATAATGGTATGGGGTTCTTTTTCAGGGGTTGGGCTAGGCCCCTTAGTTCCAGTGAGGGCAACTCTTAATGCTTCAGCATACCAAGACATTTTGGGCAATTCAAAGCTTCCAACTTTGTGGGAACGGTTTGGGGAAGGCCCTTTTCTGCTCCAGCATGACTGTGCCCCAGTGCACAGAGCAAGGTCCATAAAGACATGGTTAGCTGAGTTTGGTGTGGAAGAACTTGACTGGCCCACACAGAGTCTTGACCTCAACCCCATCAAACACCTTTGGGATGAACTAGAATGGAGATTGTGAGCCAGGCCTTCAAGTCCAACATCAGTGACTGACTTCATAAATGCATCCATACTTTATATGGATGAATGGGCAAAAAATTCCCAAAGACACACTCCAAAATCTTGTGGAAATCCTTCCCAGAAGAGTGGCAGTTGTTATAGCTGCAAAGGGGGGACCAACTACATATTGATGCCTATGAATTTAGAATGTGATGTCATAAAAGTTCCTGTAGGTGTAATGGTCATGTGTCCGAATAGTTGTGTCCATTCAGTGCATTTTTCACAGAATCATACTCTCACCCCATCGTCACCTTCCACGTGTAAAGGCTGGCTCTAAATTCATACTAAAGAAACAGAAAATTAAACACTATTAAATTTCCTGCATATCCTGTCTTAAAAACAGAAATAGTGCTGTCATGATATGTATCCGTAACTTTATTAAATTTGGTTAGCGGAGCACACCACATGTATCACGATCAATGAGGATGCAGAAGTAAACGGGTTCATTGTAGACGGACAGGGCAGACGGCGACGAACATCAATGAGTGATCTGGGGAAACAGACTTGAACGTGGACTAAGTACACTAGACAAGCAGAAAATAACAGGCAACAGGTGATCACAATCGGGAATTAACACGAGGTAACGAGGGGGGCGTGGCACACAGGAGGATCGGACGAGCAGGTCATGACAACATGCTACTGTTTGGGTAAATCATGGAAGCGATAAGCACTGAAGTGGCGGTGAAGAGAAGGACGGCAGGCACGACAAAAGAGGAGATATTGTGGATAAACAAGGTAAAAAAAAAAGGGAGTGGCAATTTTTTTGCAGTTTAAAGTTTCATACATTTATTAAACATAAGGATACACTGAATTTATATAGATTGCTACCTTTTGGGCGTCACAATATGCCTCTCGTTAATAATTTAGGTGTACTACTAATCTGCTTATCAATTTGTGAAAAGCTGGCGTCTTGACAGATTTTGCTAGGTGTAAATACGCTGGTACACCCATTATCTAAAGCCCTGCATATTAAGATTATATCGTTATCATGAATTCTTTTGGCCACTATAATCATGTCAGAAAAATGTGATATCATGACAGCCCTAAGTAGAAACGGGGGGTTTGTGAAAACTTCCACTGGAGCACATGTAAAATAAAACCAAGTACAAATTACCTTTCAAATACATATTTAAGATTAATTATGGTGTGATTTTTTGAAACAGCATTAAACTGTTAGTGATTGGTTACTTTTGGTCAAATGACCACTCATGCCAGTAAATTGCCTTTAGATGTCAAGGGTCTGATTATAACGGTATGAAGCACATGGTACAGCCCAAAACCACTTTTTTCTGTCATTTTAAATGATCAAATTCAGTAATAATGGATATGTTTAAAACACCACAGGCACAGTGGAATATCAATGTAACAATGGAAAATGTAACAAGAAAAAAAGGATATCTATATGTATTTAAATTAACATATTCAAATGTAAAGACAAGTTTAACATTAATACAATTGGACAAGACCATTTAATGTCCCATATTAGGCAATTAGAGATAGTATCAAAAAACCTCTTTTTGTTGATTAAATTACATGAAAGAGGGCGTGGAGATAAAACACTTAATTTTATATAAAATATTAGCATATTTACTGATACATTAATACTACGCAAGTCTCAAACTTGACTAGGAAATTCTGTACATTGTGCTTTCAAAATGAAAACCTTGTGCATTAAAGGACAGCACGGTTGGCATTCGAGGTCACAGGATTACATAACATAGCTGTGCAGAACAGTCTAGATAATCATCAGAGGAGAAAAAATCTGAGGCAAATATGTTATTTTTGTTTAAATGCTACTTAAATCTGCCAATATGATTCATGACTTATTTTTTGTAATTATTACATAATCTCTTTATACATAATTATTTAATTTCATAAATGTATTTAAACATGCATTTTTTTTACAAGACTGAATGACTGAAAAGTGATACATGCATGTAGTTATAACTCATTTGAAACCTGCAGTTGTTTTAGTTCCACCTGTTTTGGATACAGTTTGAGCTAAAACAGGATTCACAGTTATGTCACTATGTTTGCACTTTCTAAAAAATATATAATAAAAATTCAGCAAGAGTAGGGTGTGAACAGAGAAGTCATTTTAATTAGAGAAGATGGATCTCTTCAGATCTCTGCGCGAGCCTTATCTCTCATTTAGTCTATAATTAACACCACAGATTTTTATTGATTAAGCTGAGGTGATGTTTTTATGAACCCAGTCTCATACTTTAATATTTATAACCAATCATCTTAAAGTATTCATTATGTAAAAATTCAACAGGTGAAACAAAATAACACAATTAATTCACTACAGGTTAGTCACTCTGACTACCATAAATTACCTAGATTTGATTTAGAAAAAGCAGCCCCTTCTTTACATATATTTAATTTTGGAAGAACTGTTGGTAACACTTTACTTAAGGCCATGTTTTTAGTAATTTACAAACATATTCATAACAAATAATAATGAATTCATAAAGCATTATAAACATTGCTATAAATATTTATCAAAAGGCATAAAATGTTATACCCATTTGTATTATGCATAATGAATGCATTATTATTAGTTATGTGTTTATAAATTACTTCATTATTATTTTTACTATTTTTATTATTAAAAGCATTAATAGATACCTTATAATGCATGATAATGGTTGGTATAAGCATTAAGGATGCTTTGTACTGCATTATAAAGGTATCTATAGTGTATTATAGATGAGAGCTTCATAAAGCATTAATAATGTATAACAAACATGGCTGTAATGTATTATGCCTTTTTATAAATATTTGTATCCTGTTTATAATGCTTTATGAATGCATTATAATGCATTATGAATGTGTTTATAAATGACTAAAACATGGCCTTAAGTAAAGTGTCACCAAACTATTATTGAAAGAAACTTCACAAACAATGGGAATAATTGCCTTTATATGTATTTCTTTGAGCAAATCACTGTGGAAAAATTAATATGTACTGAACATTCTAGAGTTTTCTGCATAGTTTTGCCAATGAGAGCCTTGCAAAGGAAATTGCTGATAACAAAAACCAGGGATTAAAAATTACAGACATGCGGTGCACAATTATCATAACCGGCACAGAAGGGCATTCATTAACACCTGAGCGTTACCGTCACTGAGTGGCACACGGTTTTTTAATGTGCTGTGTGTAGGCAGTTCATACTCAGGGCATTAATTGGCATGGTGATAAAACAACCCCCCCAACACCCTGCGAAAAATTCTGCTGGGTGTTTATCACCCTGGACCATGACAACCCAGGGCTCTGTCACATCTTCCTGTGACATGCTTTTAGAGTCCAGGTTCCCAAACTATTCAGCCTATGACCCCCAGTTGTGGTTACTGTTAATAAGATATTTAACATGTTTTATAATCATCTTGTGGAAATGTTCTTGTCACCTCCCCAATATGGAACCCGTTTTAGAGAATTATTAGCTTCTGTAAACAAAAGCGCACAGTGTCACACCACACTGATTCCGGATTCCCGATGTGTGTCTCACTCAATGCTTCATTCACTAAGAAATGCATCATGCTAGACCATTGAGATAAATAAATCACACTATAACAATGGCATAAATTATGCACGTCACATAAAAGGTGAAATGTTACGACGGTATGACAGTACAGTATATCATCATACAAAAATATGAAAGAGTTATCATTAGTGCTGCTCTGTATCATGGTTTAAATGATTATATCACAACACATTAATATCCGTGACACCCAGATATGCTACTAATGTATTATTATCACATGAAATATCCATCGTATTGAATGTTTTCAATTCACAGTTAATTCAGATTTAATCCCTAAAACTGTGATAATTTGCTGTAATTGTCATAACAGATGTGCAAGCCCAACACCCCCATAGGGGACAGCATCCTTTGGTCAGCTGACCAGCTAGTAAAATATGGTCTAAAGATGTCGGGATGTTCTGGGGATACAGAGGGTGCAATTCACGCTAAAGGTGACCCGCCCCAAAGAATTTGTTAAGTTGTGTCGATGCATTTTGAATTCAGAAAAAGATGGATTTACGGTAGAGAATGACTTGCTGTTTGTCTTTGTAGAGCACGTGGTAAAGCTGTAATGACCAAAATCCGTTACATTAATATGTGTGAGTGTCTCTATGCTAGTAACCTACTAAAACAGGCACTTCAAACTCTAATATCCCTGGGACCTCTGACTAGGAGGTCTTTAGCCAATCGGGCAAATTAATGTTTTTTTTTTTAACAATATATGGATAATCTATGAAACAGCGTGGTGATCGAGGGGTGTGGCAGTTGTAAAATCCAAAAAAATGCATCCCACAGAATTCAACACCATTCCACAGAATTCACACCATTCCATGGTGAGCTGGATTTCATAGTGATTAAAAAAAACAGTCGTGGGACGGATAGAACCATTTCACAGGGGCTGGTACTTTGAGGGCTAAGAGCACGTATAGGCAAATATGCATAGGAACCATGTCACTGATGCTTGCTGTGCAACTTAAAGAAGACAAGAGGTATTTCATGTGAATAAACAAATGAGTAAGGACTAAATTAACGTAGTAATTTTTTCATTTTCGTATTGTTTGTGTAATTCATTCATTGAGTAGCATTACGTGTTAAAGAGTGATATATCAGAAATCATGATATTGAGATCTAAATGGTTATCATGGCAAGAATTTTTCATACTGTTGTAGCCGTACATCACACCATAATAGGGGAAGTACTGAAGAATTACAAAAAAATTACTTTTCTTCGTAAATTCATGATGCAACAATAAATACTGAGAGCAATCCTGACAAGAATGACATTTTAAGATGGATGGATGGAGTGAAAAACAGACACCGCACCAGTAATTTTCTAAACTTTCACGGTGTAACGAACATCACAAACTGATCATTTGAAAGCAAACGGGTCTTTCAAAGACAGTGATCAAAAAGGTATAATCAGCGAGGCAGCAAAATCGAGCTACTGAGCAATCAGTGGGAGGGGTAACGGACAGTGGGCTTCGCTGGGAAGTCTGGAGAAAAATCGTAACAGTTGAATTTGACTACCAGCAGAAATATGATTGCAGCGTCTGCCTCTGTGTTAAAGCGTCCAGCACACGTCACCCAGGAAAACATTCATTCTTAGTTCTCTGCCTCAGCACCTCTGTTCCTCAGTCATATGTTCCGTCCTTGTTAGAAAGTTGGCTTCTAACATCCTCATTTGTGTCTCATGTTTTTGTCCCAGTAATCCACAATGCCAATCCCAACAACAAATTCTTCTTCTTCCTCATTATTAGCATTATTTAGAGCATTAAAGTTGGATCATTCACTTACTGAAAATCGGAGCTTCATTACCACCTGAATATTGCTGGTATTCTTACAGCAGTGAGCAGATGTGTTACCAACCTACTTATCAAAAGATAATGATACCAGTCTGCTTCTCCGTCCCAGTTTCTTGCATTCAGTAATTCCTCCAAGTTGAACATGTGGTTCAGCTGACATGATTGGGCATCAGTTTCTTACAGCCATGTGATCAGGAGTGTCGTTAGAGTCTTTGGGCCTCATAAAAGTGTGTCAGACTGGCCCCCCAAACCAGACCAATCATATTAACTTCCCCATTTGTTATGGTCCCTGTCACTCAGGGACTCCTGGAATCATCCCGACTTTCCGCCCTTAACGGCGCCCCTACATGTGATTCACACATGGAGAAAAAGTTATTTTCATGCTTCCCGTAAATTAAGTTTCACCACTAGTCGAATTTGCTAAGATTAAACATTTCTATAATTCGTGTTAGTTCACATGTGATAAGGTAAGAGCAAGTCTGGCTGGCCTAAACTATCTATATGTACGCATATATGGAAGAGATCAGAGAAGTAAAACAGCTACATAAATACATGCTCATTGACATGAGGCAGTAACTATAAAAAAAAAAAATCACTTCCGAAATAAATAAAGCAAACTGTGAAAATCGTTAACCCCAGGATTACATGCAAGCTGTGTGAGATAAAAGGCATCATTTTTGCACCCAAAAAATTACTAACAAGCATCTGTGTAATTTCACTTCACTTGTCTATTTACATAAACACCTTCATTCAGCAAAGCTGACAGGTCTCACTACCTTCATCTGTCTTTGCCGCAGTGATTCTAGAGGCTCGCGGACACAGACCTGCCTGGGAGATATTTCGGCTACGTTAACACCCAACACCTCTTATCCTGTGTGTTTTTAACTCTCTGCTTTGTCTCTGGGAAATGGAGCGCTCAGCTCGCCAAAGGCCCGCTAATCCACTGAGTCACTGACGCCGTAAAACGGCCGAGCGGCCAGGATGCGCCGCACGCAAGCGGGGCTCTCGTGTCGCATTTAATTGCTGGCTCTCACCGTTTATGAGAGGAGAGTAGGTGCCCTTCAGATATGCAGCCCTCACCAAGCTGTACTGCCAGATAGCATTTGCCACGCTGTGCAGCTCCATGCCCAATGCCGTTTTAGCCATACAGAGCCCCCCCCCCCACTCCTCCACAGCCCGACTTCATACTGTGTAACAGGTTTTGTACCCCTACTCTTCAATTCTCTCTCCCCACTTCTGCCAGCCACACCGTTTCCAGAGAAACGAACTTCTGAGAAGTTCGACTCTCTAAATTCTGCTTCAAGAAATGACTTTAACCTATTCAAAGGGTTTGCGCCGTTTTACAAGATGGATCTTAACTGATGTCAGATCAGACTGAAGGCGGAGACGCGGAAATCACATTTTGTCGCCGATTCTGTGACTGTGCGGCCGAAAATGTTCACGCTTGATTTACCCGCAATGGGTTGACATCCTGTCAAGGATGCACCTTCCCTCACACTGAAGATTTTGCAGTAGAAACTAGGGCAGCCCGTTCCTTTAAAGTCCAGGCCTTCTGTACACTGCGGTGTGATTAAACGTGGCATGTGTTGCTCTCAGCTCCGTGCTCAGTGAGAGCTCGCTGAATGGCAGCCCAGAGCCGGCCACAGGTCTCCGGGATACCGAGGAGTCTGAGAAAAGGGAAGGAGGAACTGCTGAACATTAATGATTCTGCAGGGCAGCAGAAGCCAAGCCCGAGCAGTGGCCCTTTTAACTAAATCGAAAGATCTGGAACATGCAGGAAACACCCATCTTACAGGCGAATGAAATGCATTAAATCAATTTCACCATATTTGATGCACGACAACCAGCTTTCGGTTTATGCAACACAGAAGTAAATTTTTGGTAATTTGTTTATCGATCCGTTATTCCAAATCGAGACGGCCAAAACCGCCAGTCACTTGTTTCGTGCTCAGCAGCAAACCTGTTTTCTGTAACGCTAAGCTCCCCATCCTAACAAATCCGATTTACTCTTCAACACTGTCACAAATTAGCAATTAAGGTGGCCGAGCCTGAACAGATGAATTATTTAGCACCACATTAAATAAGATTCTAACAAATTTCATCATTATTTGTCAAAAACTTTCCTGGTTAGTGAAACTGTTAGCTGTAACAGGCAGTCAAATGTGCGAAATGCCTAGATCATTAATTTGTAGGCACAAATTATAAAATATTCATAATTAGGCTCCAGTGTTGTTTAGTCATGTTGGTTTCTGCAGGACGAAAGGACCACCTTCTGTTTGAAAGTTATTATGCAGAGATGAAAAACTCATGGTTCCCATAGTCGCATGTGAATTTGGACTGAAAAACTAAAATCCCTTTGTTCCATAACATTGTTCCAGACAGAAAGAGCCATAAAAGCTCAAAATCGTTCTCTGGGAAGAGCTTCACCTACAGAATCACAATAACTAGAAAAGCTAGGGAAGAAACTGGGCGTCCCTGGGTGGGTTTGAAAATGAATGTATTGCCTAAGGGCTTTTATGTTTATTTTTTATTTTAGCTGTGGGGGAGAATCTTACCTTGGATACGTTACCCTGCATTATATGTCACTACTGTATTTACATCCATCCATTTCCCACACTCCCTGGCAGGTGGGCCTTCCCTGATGAAGTCCCCCGGCCGTATTTACATATGTACGTTTTTATGTAAGCAATGGTGATGCATCAGCAAGCTACGTTTAATTATAGATTACAAATAAAGCATAAATGAGCAAATGCAGCTTATGCATTAATAAATGCCGGTTGTACAAAAAAGTGCAAGAGCTGTGATTTGAAAAACTATTAAGACATTTCACTTGTTAAAGCAATCCTCTAATATAACACACCGTTCTCTTCGTAGCGACAGGAATAGACACATGCTCTCTGTTCTAATTGGACATTTGTTATCCTAATGACCAGTCTGATACAGCATAAATTGGACTTTGGAGGTGCCAGAAGAAAAGAATTCCCTCCCGGGACCAATGAAGCTTATCTTGATATAGCTACAGAACGGTAATATTAAGAAAATCATCATATTTTATCTAGAACAGAATTACTTTGACATCAGGTATGACTTTTCCTTAATTTTCTCCATCTATAAGCAGCAACTATTGTGTTTACAGGGCAAAAACACTTTCTAAGACCATGGAACACTCAATCAGATATTTTTTGGCAGATTACATTGTCAACCTATGTCCTCTGTATTATACGATTACAATGGACATCAGTTCTATTAAGCTTAATTTAAAACGAGAATTATGGAGCAACACAGATTTTGGGGAATGCAGTAATAAGTATTTGAAGACAGCCAAGCTCTTAAAAGGATTTCACTCCGTTACCGTTCAGCATTACAAACAATCCTTTGGCTATATTTTACATACAGCACTATTTTCTGAACAGTATTGATTTGCACTTGAACTAAAAACGATGGAACGAAAAACTACCCCACAAACCAGGAGCCAAAATAACATAACATGCTACAGTTGAAAGGAACAAAGCCACCCTTAAGGCGGTAGGTGAGAAGCTGAATAAATACTTTCAAGGTTTCCATGGTGGGAGAGTCAATGGCTTTGGCGTCATCGACTGCGCTCCCACTGGCTGAGGGAAAATTTCAGAGTAGTTGAGTCACTCATGGACCTGTGGCATGCAGACATCAAAATTGCAATGTGCCGAAAGAAAATCTCAAATAGCCACCATAAATAGGTAAGTAGAGCTCCTCATGTGGGAGAAACTCAAGGTTTTCACGATGACTAAGTGACTCAAGACCAATGGGATCTGACTCAAGAGGCTTATTATCGATATGGTACGATGTATTTTAAGTGCGGACTGTATCTAAACAGGCCTTGAAATGTAGTGCATGCAAAAGGACTGTGGAGTTGCGATTCAAGCCTGCAGACAAGAAAAACAAGCGCTTGTCTTTTAATGAGCTCAAAAGCAAATATTATTCACTTGACAGATTTTTGTTCCACCTCGCCTCACCTTAATCCCAAGAATATATTTTAAATTGAGCAAATGAAATGGATGAAATGTTGCTGACCCACATAAATATAAATATGATCAGTCCCGTGACCCCCTCTTGGATGCATAACATGAGGATGGATAGATGATTCATGGTCTTTAATGGGGGTGATTCAATTAAAGCTGTTAAATTTAATTTGTACGTCAATTGTCACTGGGGTATATCAGTACTGCTTTGGAACAATGGCATGTTTTATACTGATCTGAAACCGTGACTAACATGTTCCATTTGAGCAGGCGTAAAAAACAGGCTTTATTTACTGCTTGATAAATTTCATTAGTGTCGTACTTTGCAGTAATCAAGAGAGTTTAGTCTGTTATTAATTTTCTCATGTTTGGGCCACACATGGAACAAAGAAATATAATGTATTACAGCAAATTTATGTAAATAATTGCTCCACAATGTCACTTTTCATGCACATTGAATATTTTTTTAATACCCACCAATATCAGTTAATTTTTTTTTATAAGACAGCTTAACTATACCACATAATTGAGTGAATACTCACCACATGCTATAGCAAACATTTTTGGACACATCCCTAATTTACATGTGCAACTCTGTTTTTATTTCACTCTAAATTAGTTTTTTTTATTCCAAAACTCTATAAACTGCAAATCTGTGTTAGATTCGTCACAGCACTCAACATTCACTGCAAGTCATTAATTCACAATGTCCCTCTCTAGAATTAGTAAATTATCCTCAGGAAACAAATCAACTTCTTTCTTATTTTCCTGGTATGACACTGCACTGCGGGCAGCATGGTGGTGCAGTGGTTAGCACTGTTGCCTTGCACCTCTGGGACCTGGGTTCGAGCACTGCAGTTATTGGTATGTGCTGAAGATGTCAGGAAATTTTAAACAAAACTAACAAAAAAAGTGAAAATACAGTAGATGAAATAAAAACAAAATGATTCACTGCATTTAATAGTGCTTCTTGCCATTAAGAACCTGCTGACTGAAGTGAACCTTACAGCTGCCTCCTCTAAGAACTGAAGTGAATTATATTTTATTTAGAGACGAGCAGTGAAGCCCGTAACTTAAAAAAGGCAAATAAAATTTAAAACTGGATATTTTCATGTATAAAACAAACATTAATTAATCATTTGAGGCAGCTATTTATTTAGATTTTTTTTTACCTTTATACATGGCTGCTGCATGACGAGCTGCTGTCTCCTCTGTGTCTTTACTCAGGATAAACAATTGAAAGATGCTCTTTGCCATTACTGACAGAACCACTAGCGGGATTCTGTTCTGTACCAGATTCTAAAGGAGAATATCGCGCCATCTTTCTGGGCACTGTGGCTGGTAGCTTCAGGTAGCGTTTAGACCCAGTCGCGGCAGATAATAAGGCAACTTTAAAAATCAATAAAAGTCCTGAACTGTGCAGAGACACAATGCATTGTTCAGTATAATGCTTTTGTGCAAGAAAGACCTTAATGGCTCTCCTTCACACTGCTGTAGGATGAGCTTGTTGCTGAGAATTCTCTACATGCTGAGATGTATCGACTGGAAGATCTGGGAGACGCATGGCCTGCATGACGTGTGACGTTACTGTCGACATCGCAGCTTATATACAGTAAGCCGTCACATTGCAACATTCTGTTTCTGGTTTTCCTACAATTCCGGTAAACATATCTTTATGGGACCGCTCATTCATTTCTATGGGAAAAATGCTGACGCTAACTATGACAACCTTAACCCCTACCCTGCCCTAACCATAACCATAAGTAACCTAACAAAATACAAGAGTTTTTGCATTTTTAGTTTTTTCATAGCAGTCACCGATTTTTATAAAATAGAGTTTTCCTTTATGGGGACCAGGAAACCAGTCCCCATAAGGGAAAAAAAACGGATATTTATCACGTTATGGGGACATTGTGTCCCCATAAGGATAGGTAAACCCGCTCGCGCACACACACACACACACACACACACAGTATTGTAATATATCATAACTTCTCTGTTAACAGATAACTTTACAACATATTAATGTTCGTCTTAATTAATTAATTAATTAATTAATTATTATTGCTATTATTGTTATTGAATCACTGTACTGTGTCTGGCTGCTGTAACACTACAGCGTCCCTAATGGTATCAGTGGCTGCTTTGCTGCCCACCTACCTACTAATGGTGCGTCGCTTTCAATTGTTGCTTATTATTCTTTAAAAAAAAAAAAAGGTGCCAAAGCTACATAAATCAGTCTCTCTTTTTTTAAATCCAAAGCAAAACACCATTAAAATTTGAACACAGTTGGACAACAGTTGAACTAATTATCTCCCTCAAAAATGTATCTTTCAGATTTCAGAAGAGAGCGTTTACCTGAATGTCCTCTTCCTTTCACAGCCTGTGTGGGTCGATACTAATGGCTGCAGGAGTTGTCTGTCTTTTGCATTTATGTAAGGTGTTGGATTTTGCTGCTATTACTCTTCAGAGATTTTATCTGATTGTCTGAGGCACGCAACGCCCGTGTCTTACACAGGACTGTGTGTTCCTTCTACCAAGAGCGGGTTATTGACCAGTCATTGTCTTCAGCTACTCACAGGATAAACATTAGGAGACAAGGAGACTCCAGACCTTGTCAACAAAAAAAGTTACATTCAATCTCTCAAAATATACGAAACAAATGGAAAGTCAAGTGCAGGGTCCTGACAACAAATCAGGGGCCAAATGCCGTTTGGCTGTGTCCTCTATGGGAACAAACATTTTCCGAGGAGTTCCCTCATCACCGTTGAGTTCTGGCAGGACGCTTTCACCATTCCAACCATGATATCGTATTTGAACCCCTGCTGAAATGAAGTCGAAATGTCATACGGAACTGTGCCATAAGCAATTTTAGCCGCAGGAAGTCCAGCAGTAGAAGGATGCACTATATCTAAAATAAACGATG
This sequence comes from Paramormyrops kingsleyae, assembly GCF_048594095.1. NCBI lineage: Eukaryota > Metazoa > Chordata > Actinopteri > Osteoglossiformes > Mormyridae > Paramormyrops > Paramormyrops kingsleyae. The sequence goes on along the minus strand of NC_132814.1, from coordinate 7,075,826 downwards.
ACAGGAAGAGGAAAATGATCTGACGGAGCATTTTGTGGAGACTGATGGGCCATCCCAAAAATATTTCATCAAATTTCATTACAGTTAGAAGCAGCGGTACGACTTCCATTTCAGTCAGATATGAAAAATTGTTTTTGCCCAGATATAAAATAAATATATATAGACAAACACAAGATATATCACACACAAACAAAGGGACAATTTTCATTGGAGTGTCTTGAAAACAGCACTAAGTGGAGAGAAACTCCTTGATAAAATACAGTTCAGGATTCCAGAGGAACAGCTTCAGACCTTTAGTGACACTTTGCCATTTCATCCCAGGACTGCTCTCCTGCAGCTGCACAGGGTACACTAATAACCTGCAGAGTGACATGCTTTCAGTCGGTTCTATTTTTGATCTCTACCAGGACTGCATGTACGGAACGTTGGGGGGAAAAAATCACATCAAATGAGAAGCTGAGAGGGAAAGGCGTCTGGTTTATGAGAGTGTGATCACCTTCCAAGATGATTTTAGGGAGCAAAAACAGGTTTGCAAATTGAGAAATGGGTGCATGGGTTACTTTCATGGGTTACTTGTCCTGTCAGAAGGCCGAACCAGAATGCAATGCGGTTTTGCGGCAGTGAAAATGTGTTTTTTTAATATTATTGCGCATTTGACATGGTCTTCATATGTTTACATAAGCTATTGGCTACATTATTTTAATGATTATGCAAATAAAAAGTGCAGAGTGCACCTCGTTTTATCTGTGGTTATCAATACAAGATTTGGTGAAATTATTTCAGTTCATGTATCAGTACCTTTTGAACCTTTTCAGCACATTTTAACAATACTACGAGGATAATGATAATCGCAATATTAATTTTTCATATTCTCTCTAAACTTGACTAAGATGTTCTAACAGGACTTAAACAGAGATGTTGATGTTTGAGAACTTTTCTTGGACTTACGGATGTTAGGCTTGGCCGTACGTAAGTGATGTTAACAAATGGAACCGCAATAAGATTCCATCATTCATGCTTACTAACACAGTTAGTTTGGTAACACTTCACTTAAGGTTATGTCTTTAGTGATTTATAAACACATTCATTACAAATAATAATGCATTAAGCATGTAATGCAGTACAAAGCATCCTTAATTCCTATACCCACCATTATAATGCATTAATAAGGTATCTAAAGTGCATTATAGATGAGACCTTCATAAGGAATTCATAATGCATAATAAACATGACTATTATGTGTTATGCCTTTTATAAATATTTATAGGCATGTTTATAATGCTTTATGAATGCATTATAATGCATTATGAAAGTGTTCAAATAACTAAAAACATGGCCCTAAGTGAAGTGTTACCATTAGTTTTAATACATCTTCCTCACTTTAAAATTGCTATAAAATCATGCTTATATTATAATTTAGTGTATTATAATGTTTTCAATATTTTGTCAATATTTCTTAAATACATAAGCATTTTAAAAAGCATATATACCTTCTCACAATAACATCCTGGGCTGGGAACTGATAGGCACTGATAGATGGCCGTGGCGATGAAGATGTCGGAGTGGACAGAGGTGCCACAGCGTCACCATGAAGGCAAACCCCCTCGCAGGTTTCCAGCACCTGTCTCTAAGCAACTGACTCCTCAGAACCCGCTGAGCGATACTGAACATGATTAGGTACTTTTCTGAAAAGCACGGCGGGGGGTCAGAGGCTCTCATCACCGTCAAAATAAAACACAGCACTGGGATATCATCCGAAAGGCTCCCTAAACAGCTGAATTCATTGCAGCACGGTCCTTACTGCAACAGGCACCATGTTACAGCCAGATGGCTGTAAATCTAAGTGCTAAGAGGTTCCACTGAGCAAGGTAATTACAAACAGTTCTATAATGTATCCACCTGTATAAGGATTTTTAAAAAATAAAAATTAGCTACTGCAAATAATATTTTTATGATGAATTATCAGAAAACAGCTTTAGAAACCAAGAAAAATTACAAAACTATAAACAGCAGGGTCTAGTTTGTACTTAGCCTGGCCTAACATGCGCTAGATGTTTAATAATTAAAATAAATAATAAAAAAATAAATTTGACTTGACTTAAAAAAGTATACAATTCTCTTCATGGATTATACCACATCAATTCAGGGTATGACAAAAATGATGTGCTAATACTTTTAAACTTTTAGAAGCATACAAGGTCAATGCAGCAGCTAGAGAAAGTTATATAACATACATCTAAGAGATATTCATAGAAGGGCTTTCATTAAAAAAAAGAAAAAGACGCGCAAAGGTTCATGGCTCTGCATAAGCAGCTTACAGCACCCCAGCCCAACCCACCTCCACCTACCGCCTTTGTTTCTGACGTCCGCGTTATCGTGGACCTTGATGGCTGAAAGCAAAGTTTTTACCACAGACTTCCCACAAGAGCGAACGCTAAGACATGGATGAGGCAGGGTGGGATGGAGACTTCCCACAAGAGCGAATGCTGAGACATCGACGAGGCAGGACGGGATGGAGACTTCCCACGAGATCGAACGCTGAGACATGGACGAGGCAGGACAGGATGGAGACTTCCCACGAGAGCGAACGCTGAGACATGGACAAGGCAGGACGGGATGGAGACTTCGTGCAAGAGCGAACGCTGAGACAGGGATGAGGCAGGATGGGATGGAGACTTCCCACGAGAGCGAACGCTGAGACAGGGACGAGGCAGGATGGGATGGAGACTTCCCACGAGAGCGAACGCTGAGACAGGGACGAGGCAGGATGGGATGGAGACTTCCCACGAGAGCGAACGCTGAGACAGGGACGAGGCAGGATGGGATGGAGACTTCCCACGAGAGCGAACGCTGAGACATGAAACATGAAGAACAACAATGATTCAGACTATGACTCCTCATGGGAGGCATTCCTGTGGACAGCATTCCTTCCTGTCCTCCTCTTCTCCGTCACTCTCACCTTGTCTCCTTGATGTGTCTTTGCTGAGTATGACAGATGCATGTAATATGTCACGATGTTTTACAGCTGCCATCGTAACCTGACACTCATGACGCGCACTGTTCCAGTGGCTCTGGGGAGTTTCTATGTATGTTCGTAAAAAGTGTGATTAAGATATCAGTGGGATGTTTATTTATATCGTCCCTGGAATCTTCAGATTAATAGAATGCTTATTTTTCTGCCTTTTGATTTTAATTCAAATGCATGCTGTAAAACGTGAATCTACGGAGTCGCTTCGTTAAATCTAAACTGCATGTGTCAAAACGATGGATGCTGTCAAGGTGATCCCCTCAGTGCACACTCAACGCTGATAATAATCTTTTCTTCTCTAGACTGTCAATGAACTGTTAAAGAACAAGAAAGATTTCTGATACAGAAACATCTCGCCTCATTGGCTTTGTTATTCAGTTAGCGTAATTAAGTGTTGTATTTATCCGGGGAGAAGCTGACCTGCAGAATCTGCTCAGATTGGCTCTCTTCAGTTCTCTTTTTCATACTCAGAAACTCCATGAACAGATAATTATGAACCGCTATAATAAATAGAAATATATATATAGTCTACAAGTATACAAATAGCTCTCTTTGCTCAGATTTCAGTTCATTATTCCATGCACAAAGGATTATACCTTGATACAAACATTGTAACAGTTGTCATTCATTTTTGCTTTCTGAAACTGCAAAATACATCTTTAATGCACAATCACCCAGGAGAGCAGGAAGTCTCAAATTCTTTTATATGCCTATTTTATCTTCCTCTTCCTGCATCACAGCCACTGGAATGTTTATTGAAGCATCACCTGATATGGTCTGAAATCAAAACTGCATGAAGAAGGTATTCTAAATGGTTCTTGGGGGTGGGGGGGGGGTACCTATTTTCAAATTCTGAAGAACAAATAAAAAGGAAATAAAAAGCATGCATCCAGGGGTGGACTGGCAACAAAAAGCAGACCAGGAATTTGCCGCTGACCAGGAGTCAAATCAGGAGTTGACTGACAATGAAATAATGCATTATCCATTAATCATCTTCTGTGATCAACCTGGGAACAAGCTGGTATTGAGTGATGGGACAGACAGCCCTGGTATAGAGGCAATATCATGGCAGTCTGAGGAGAGACCGGCACTCACAAGCCCGGCTCCCCGGGATTAACCCCTAAACTCCTGAAGGCCAGGCCGTGCCTGTATGCAGCAAACCCTGCTGTCCTTGTTTTTCTGTCCGCCTGCCTCTACGTACCACTACAGGCCACAAATGAAAGCGAGAGAGAGAAAGGTGTGGATCCGATAGAACTCTTGGAAAATCCACGGCTCGGTGATCCCCATCTGCCGGGTACCCGTGAGTCCCAGGCTGCTGGCGGGTGGGCGGTGCCAACTGCTGCGTGGCTGCCTGGCGCCGCAGCTGAGGTTCTGCAGTGTGAAAACCCAGCAGGGAGATGCCAGGGCAGAAGTGCACGGCGTGCACAGACAGGGCGTCTCACTGCAGCACACAGCTCCAGACACACAAACGGAGATTCATTAGACCGGAGAACGAGAATTGACTAAATTATTGTGGCCGTGGCTTAAATGAACAAATAAATATTCGCAAATGAATGAAAACATATTAGACACCTTATTTAAATATCTCACGGCATTAAATTCCACGACAACATAAAGAGTCATGGACATTCTATCGGCCTGAATAATTACAGACAAATGTCTTCTCATTTGCTTGCTGCAGTGACCGACATGGCCAGCTTTGGTGCAGAGGTTGATCACCGGGTTTCTAACCAGAACAGATTATTTAAATACAGATTTAAGATTACTGAAATATATATAAATCAACATTTACACAGCCTGACAGTTTATTTGCTATCACCACACAACATTAAAGCTTCCCTCTTCACAGACAAACTGCGGTTCTGCGACTCCATAGGGGACTGTGGTCTCTAACTGGGCACCAGGGGAACCACAGAACAGCTTCACATTTTCTCGCTGCAGTTCACTCACTTACTAGCTAATTGCCTAATTAGTAGAGACTGCCTAATTAGGGTCTGTTTTTAACTTTTTAAGTTGTAAGTGGACCTGCACTCGTTGCTCAGTCTTGGGGTCGCCTACCTGAGCTTCTGAGCTCCATGGTTTGAGCTCCATGGTTCTACATGGAGGTACTGGTTTTTCGTTTGACCTCCATTGAGGATCTAGTTTCTTCCATAAACTTCTGTTGTGTGGAACTCCTGCAAGAATTATCATAAACGGAAGTTTGACTGACAGCGAATCCTTCTTAGTGTGGCCCGTTGTATGTAACTGGATTCTCAATGACACTGTGAAGAGAGATCTTGTGGCATGCAGAGCGTGTGCAGGCAATCTGCCGACACATTTTGTAAATCACACACGCATTGCAACATTGAAACATGTTTTTAGCCTCCGAATAATCAGAACATTATATATTAATTATTCAAAATTAATTTAAAAAATCATGCATTATTGGTAGGAGATTCATAGCTCTTTGTTTATTTTCGGGGTAAATTTCTTACTTTATTATTACTAATCTTAGTCAATTCCCTTTTTATCACACCCTTTTGTATTATATTTAAACTGCAGGGAACAGGAAGGAAACATTAAAAACGGAGCCTTAAGACAGCACTGTGCCACCACAGTACCTTCAGTGCACCTATGTGTACAAGGAACTTTGGAATCCATCCAACAGACATCGCATCCTTTGCCGTTTTAATTGGGCTGAGATCTGACGGCTGAGATGAGCATGAAAGCCCCTGTTCTGTCTGGCATATTCAATGAAATCACATCAGGAATTTATGCACTTCTGCCCACAGATACTGTCTGTCCCTGACAATGACACGCCAATGTCACCCCAGCCACTGGTCCCTGTGGTTGAGTACCCAATGACACGCCAATGTCACCCCAGCCACTGGTCCCTGTGGTTGAGTACCCAATGACACGCCCTAGCATCCTCATATGTGAAAATCATTGAGACCTCTAAATGAGGCATCTGAGCCTGCCAAGCAATGTCATACATGACCCAACGTGCAATGGCATGTTAAATTAACTGAAGAACGATGGGAAACCACCTGCAATCCATCCATCCACCCACCCAGGATGGGGCACCAACCTATTACAGGGCACACTCACACACCATTTACACACATATACATCTACGGGCAATTTGGTAACTCCAGTTAACCTCAGCATGTTTTTGGACTGTCGGGGTAAACAGGAGTACCCGGAGGAAACCTCATGATGACACGGGGAGAACATCAAACTCCACGCACATGGAGCCACGGCAGTGACTTGAACCCTGGTCCCAGAGGTGCAAACCACTGTACCACCATGCTGCCTGAAACCACCTGCTTTGTACTATAATGTATTTATTCCTCATTTACACAAATGCTTCTTTTATTTTCATAGTCACCTATAAATCTCTTCATAAAAACATTAATGATCTGCTGGCCCTGGGTAGATTTGTAGAAAAATCTATACAATCCCTACCTATTCCCACAACAACAAGCAAGCAAAATCATGCCAGGTTTTACTGATTGTATGTCTGATACACTTAAGCCATTGACACAACCAATGCAAAACATGCAGAGGCTTATTAATTTGTCGTAGTCAGATATCAACAAGCAAAATTAAGCAACACTTTCTCAACACGTATTTGTTTTGTCATTTATTATGATGAGTTTAGATCAAGATAATCAGAAAGGTCTGGACAGTTATTAATTACTGTGACAAACAGTCCCTCATTATCAAACAACCACCACTAAGTAATCCCTAGTTTTAAAAAACAGCCTTGATTCCTCAACAGGATTCTTTGCAAATCTGCTTTAAGGACAGTCAAGGTCTTTATTCTGAAGAGCAAAACCCTTCATATGCTTCAAAAACAACTTAAGGATTCTTCTAAAATATATTTCTGAGCTGAGTAAAATGCATGGACACTGACGGGTATGGTCACCCGATACTCTGGCGTGTCACCCCTGATACTCCGGCGTGTCACCCCCGATACTCCGGCGTGTCACCCCCGATACTCCGGCATCGGACTACTGAGCCAGTCACCTCGGTCAAAATGGCCCCCTTCTCCATAAATGATTATCTCCACTTGACATATACATGCAGACTCTCCTTGGTAATTATCCTTCACTGTCACTCCATTGATTGTGATTTTGTGCCTCATCAAATCTATTTGTTCATCCACCCAAATCTATTAGTATCTACCTATGCTCCAAAGGATATTTCAATAGATTGCTCGCAGATAAAATCCTGGTAACCTACTGCCCCTATTCTTCAAAATCAGATTAGTAGCTCTCTAATGGCTTCTTGTGGGTTTTTCTACAATAAATGAGATTAAGGAGTTTCATTTTTATCCAGGGTTTTTCAGAAATGTAAGTGTCTGCCTGGTATCTTTCTGGAAGCTTGTGGGAGTTTTACTTACACTAAAATGTTCCAAAGACATAACGAAAAAATAATTGGTTGAAAGAGATAACCAATCACATTGCAGAGGAGGTGGGTCAAAGCAACTAGAGGTGCGACCAAGACATCTGATTGGTTGGGCTTGCCTCCTCTAGTTGCTTGGACCCACCTCCTCTACAATCTGATTGGTTATTTCTCTGAACCAATAATTATTTTTGTTCTGCCCTCAGAACATTTTTGTGTAAGGAAAACTGCTATGAACCACCCCCCCCCCCGAATGCGTCGAAGAATCTCAAAAATCTCTTGACAGATTGCACTGAAATTCTTCAAAGCCGAAAACCTCGTCATCATTCTAGAAAATACTGTGCAGACCTCCAAGATCACCAAGAACCATAGACAGCTTGCTTTATTAGAACAAGAGTCTTGGTGCTAGAACACTGAATCAAGACCCTTGTTTTCCAGCAAATACTTTGAGCCATAGCGCTTACCAACAAAAAATGCAGCACCTTTCTAAGCTTCTGAGAGCATAGATCGATCCAAAGCATTTCTGCCTGGCTAGTAGACACCTACGCGCGCAAGAGCACCTCCTCATTTATCTTCTCTCACCTCCAGCTACAGCCCATATACACTTCAAAAGTCTTGTATGGTGAATATAATTAACTAAACCTCAAGCCACAAAAAAGGAAGGCAGAATTTCTAAGTGATTATATTAAGCAGTAAATTATAAAGAAACATATGAGAAAAGAGCCCTGTAGTTTCACTGGTGTGCAGTAGAGTCAGTGTAATTAATTGCATGAATATAACTAAAGTTTGCCTCTGGCCAACACACTGAAAAGATAATCAGCACTGATGTGCTCTGTGTAGCCAAGATTTTCAGCTTATAATATACACAATATATCACTATATGAAAAACACACTGCAAAGGTTATTTTGAGGGATACAGACAAAACCACAAATAGGATTCCCTCCACTGGGCTCCTTGTGTCTATAAGACAGTATTTTGAGGCTCACGAACCAGCCAGGATTTCTAGAGAAATATTATAGTCAAGCAATATAATTTTTTTTAAATACAGTTTAGGTCCAGAACAGATGCTATTCCCTGGTTTGAAACCAGTGCCTATAATGTATAATATCTTTATTTCAGGTTATTTGTAGTCCAGTTTTTGAGCTGCTGTGAAGTCCAGCCAACTAACCACCAGATGTTTTTGGTGCAATGGTTTTGTCTTTTAGTAGTTGTGTGGCATGTGTGTCAAAGAACAGCACTCACAAATATTTAAAAAATAAGAAAATAATTAAAAAAAAATGTCTGCTATTCAATGCTCTTTGTAAAAACCCGTTACCATCAGTATTGTAGAAAATTGCATTTTTTCGAATGTTGTTTAAGGGTGCAGCATCATGATGCCTTCTTAAGACGACCTTGAGACCGAAAAGACCTCTGGCTACATTCCTTAACATATTGCTTTAAAGCAGAGTTTCCTAATCCGGTCCATGTTTTTTCTCCCTCTGAGCTCCCAGCCAGACAGTCCACATCTTGACTGTGAACATGGGGTGTCTGTAGGTTCCCAAGGAAAAGGCCCCGTTTCCTGTAGCCATGCAGCAATGACCCTGTAGCTTCTTTTCATTCATGGTCAGTGACGGCATTCACCCTGTACTACCCCAGGTACAGTGCTGCTGCAACAGGAAGCATATTTTTATATTACCTCTATATTGTGGCCATATTTCACTTCAAAATAGATGTTCATGTATGATAGTATGACATAGCACTATTAAAGAACTATTAAAGAAAGAACTGAAATAAAAAATAAAAAATAAATAGATTTTATATATATTATACACACACACACACTCACTCACACAGAGAGATCGACTGAAATTGAAAAAATGGTTAGTTTTAATCTGCTTAGGACTCAGTCTGCTCATTTGACTGTATGCATGTCAGTAATGTGCTGAGTGGTTGCCGTGCAAGTTCAGAGAATGACAGAATAAAATGACCTCGTTAGACAGACATAGAGCAGTGATGATTTCAGCATAGCGTTTAAGGCACAGAACATGGCAGGTGCCTGCTGATCACTGCAGACACCCCTGTACTGAGCTCTCTGAATACTGACCTTGGCGGAGGATAGAAAAGGAGGAGGAGGGTAAAGGCTGCATCAGAGGATGTGACCACACTCAGTGAAGCTCAGCGTAAGTAGGTTCAGTACATGAAAATAAATAACAGCTCCACAAGAAAACACAATTGTGCTTTGATCTGACATGTTTCCCACTGAGATTCAAATGCTAGACATCATCACCTATCCTATCTTATACCATCTCCTATCCTATCATATCCTATCCTATACCATCTCCTATCCTATCATATCCTATCCTATCCTATACCATCTCCTATCCTATCATATCCTATCCTATCCTATCCTATACCATCTCCTATCCTATCATATCCTATACCATCTCCTATCCTACCTTATCCTATCCTATCCTATGCCATCCATCTCCTATCCTATCCTATCTATCTCCTATCCTATCCTATCCTATCCTATACCATACCATCTCCTATCATATCCTATCCTATCTATCTCCTATCCTATCCTATCCATCTCCTATCCTATCCTATCCATCTCCTATCCTATCCATCTCCTATCCTATCCTATCCATCTCCTATCCTATCCTATCCTATCCTATTCATATCCTATCCTATTCATATCCTATCCTATCTATCTCCTATCCTATCCTATCCTATCCTATCCTATCCTATCCTATCCTATCCTATTCATCTCTTATTTGTATCAGCCAACTTCCTGAAGGCCATCCAATACCGGACAGCCAGCTGTATCATAACACACGACTAACAGTTAGCTGCTCGGAGTACATGTTTGCCAGTGATGGCATCTCTGCCCATTGTCTGCCTGGCGCAGACAGTGATGAATAGGCGCCAGCACGCATTCCCATACACGTAGATGATAGAGCCGCAATTACGTAATCATGCTGTCAAAGAGGAGAGGGAGCCAACTTAGAAATGTCAAGGTAAGTTGGATAAAGGAGGCAAGTGGGCAGGGCGAGGGTGGGAGACAAAGGAGTGTAGATGTAGGAGCGGAGGTGGCGGGGTGGGGGGGGGATGGGACGGGGGGGAGCTCGTCACACAAGCCCTTCTGAAAACAATTTAGCCCCTCTTTCAGAAAAACCTTTTGAAAAAAAAATTACAAAAGCATAAGTGCACTCCACAGCTCCCCCCAAGTCCATGAGAGATTTGGACAGAAGGACATTGTAAGGGTTCCACACTGTGCATTATGTAAGTGAAAGCGCAGAATACCTAAACCTACCTAAGTTAACGGGAAAAAAATAAGTCAGGCACTAGTTTTTCTAGCATTTGGTGAGAAACACGGAAGGAGCTGCATGAATGCATTTGTCCTTAAGATAGGTGTTAACCAACACCGCAAGCTTCTGTATCACGGTCAACTCCTCAGGAACTACAGCTTTATAGTTCTTGAATGTAGGTTTTTGTAGCTACTGTACTGTTTGATTTTATTTTGGTTGTGTTATGGGAGCTGAATACATCGCTTGACAAAAAAGTACCACAGTTTGTGTCTCCAGTTAGCTTAAATAGATACGTCTTTGACATTATGCGCCAAACACATAAAATTAAGTAAATAATGGTGTAACCACTCAAATGCTTAGGGCCTCCTAGTGACCCACAGCCATCGGCACTGATGAGCGGAAATAAAACACATCAATGGCTAACTGTACGGCTCCCATTATCAATGGCTCAAGAACTAATGACCAACAGAACTAAAACATAAACTTCCTTCCACAGTTTAATCAGTGTGCCATTAACAGTCATACTCAAATTGTAAAAATCATCATACAAGGGCGGCGTTGATGAGCAACAAACAAAAAGACAAGAATCAAATTCTGAGGTTTCATCAAGTTATAGTAATTACAGAGATTAGGCACGGCAGGCCAACCAAAGTTGGATGTAGAAGAGAAAGCAATACTATCTGCTCAGTAAGAGAGAAAGCAGTACTAACTGCTCAATCAAAGAGAAAGCAGTACTATCTGCTCAGTAAGAGAGAAAGCAGTATTAACTGCACAAAGAGAAGGCAGTACTCTCTGCTCAGTAAGAGAGGAAGCAGTACTAACTGCTCAGTCAAAGAGAAAGCAGTACTATCTGCTCAGTAAGAGAGAAAGCAGTACTATTTGCTCAACAAGAGAAAGCAGTACGAACTGCTCAATTAAAGAGAAAGCTGTTCAAACAGAAAGCAGTGCTATTTGCTCAACAAGAGAAAGCAGTACTAACTGCTCAATCAAAGAGAAAGCAGTACTATCTGCTTAGTAAGAGAGAAAGCAGTACTAACTGCTCAATCAAAGAGAAGGCAGTACTATTTGCTCATAGAGAAAACTGAACTATCTGCTCAGTAAGAGAGAAAGCAGTACTATTTGCTCAACAAGAGAAAGCAGTACGAACTGCTCAATTAAAGAGAAAGCTGTTCAAACAGAAAGCAGTGCTATTTGCTCAACAAGAGAAAGCAGTACTAACTGCTCAATCAAAGAGAAAGCAGTACTATCTGCTTAGTAAGAGAGAAAGCAGTACTAACTGCTCAATCAAAGAGAAGGCAGTACTATTTGCTCATAGAGAAAACTGAACTATCTGCTCAGTAAGAGAGAAAGCAATACTATTTGCTCAACAAGAGAAAGCAGTACTAACTGCTCAATCAAAGAGAAGGCAGTACTATTTGCTCAGAGAAAACTGTACTAACTGCTAAATCAAAGAGGAAGCAGTACTAACTGCTCAATCAAAGAGAAGACAGTACTCTCTGCTCAGTAAGAGAGAAAGCAGTACTAACTACTCAATCAAAGAGAAAGCAGTACTATTTGCTCATAGAGAAAACTGTACTAACTGCTAAATCAAAGAGGAAGCAGTACTAACTGCTCAATCAAAGAGAAGGCAGTACTCTCTGCTCAGTAAAAGAGAAAGCAGTACTAACTGCTCAATCAAAGAGAAATCAGTACTATTTGCTCAGAGAAAACTGTACTAACTGCTAAATCAAAGAGGAAGCAGTACTAACTGCTCAATCAAAGAGAAGACAGTACTCTCTGCTCAGTAAGAGAGAAAGCAGTACTAACTACTCAATCAAAGAGAAAGCAGTACTATTTGCTCATAGAGAAAACTGTACTAACTGCTCAATCAAAGAGAAGGCAGTACTCTCTGCTCAGTAAGAGAGAAAGCAGTACTAACTGCTCAAACAAACAGAAAGCAGTACTACCTACTCAACCAAAACTCTTCAAAAATGCAAAAACCTTTATTTAAAGACCATATGCATTAAACTGTGGTAACTTTTTTTGTTACTGGATGTTCTATTTGTAATACAAGTTATAATGAATAACTCAGACTATTCACTGGAGGAGAAAAACACAGCAATCCTTGCCTCTAAATGAAGTAAATCCTCTAGTAGCAGACTTGCTACAATAAAGCATGAACTGAAAAGTCTATCCACAAATTATAAGTAGTTTGCATACTATACAGTACAGGAAGTGAGAAGTTAAAATCACCATTAAGCTAATCAATAAATGGCTGTGAATTCTTGTGTTAATATTCCACTGACAGAACATTTTTAAGTATGCTTTTAATATTCAATCGGCCAGCAAACTTATGTGGTAAAAATAAAGACAAGTTGTATGGCTGAAAGAGCTTTAAAAGTATTGCAAGTATTCTTAGTAGGGAAAATAAAACATCAGTTTGTGATAAAAGATGACTAGTTCCACGACACCCAATAGTGATTATATAAAATAACTAATTTAGTCATAATTGAATTAATAATGATTTACGTCCAAGAATCAGTGCCTTTAAACATAGATGCCAGAAGAGTTGTTATTTCAAGGGGAGGTTGGAGAATGACTAACACACTGCCATTGTGTAAATGGGGCCTAATTTGATCTTCCTACGAGACTGTGAGATGGGGGGCTGTGTGTGTGTGGGGGGGGGGGGGGGGGGGGCGGGGGGAAGGGGTAGGGAGCCGCAGACTGCTCAGGCCTGTCATGCATAAACATTGTAGAGTAGGTGAAGAGCAGTAACAGACAACACTTAGCAACAAAAATCAATTTATTATTCTACTCATTACGTGGCTATAGACAAATAAAATCCTAAGAATCACACTGTGAAATATAGTTATTGTTTGTTTATGTACGTATGAGCTAATATGGGAAAGTGTTAAATAAGTATAGCATTTTAATCTTCACGCTAGGAAACAAATTGTATTTAATTGAAATTAGAATGCAGGGGGTTAATTATGGTCACCTTTTCAGTCTTAATAAACATGATCTGCCTTTATACGTTTCTGCCACACATTTCATACAAGGGGGAAACAAACCACTGAAATGTTTTTTATCATGTGGGGCCTTTGTGATGAGGGGAAAAAGCAACAATCAGAGAAGAATGCAGAGAGATACCTCTCTGCCTAGCAAGGACTATTCTACATAATTAACATGAAGATCCTGTACAGTGCTAACTACACAATCCATAGGTTGTCCGTAACACCTTCTAAAAAAATCTACATTCAAAATTTTAAGTGTCACATTCCTTAAAAAAAGTGCTGCTGTAAAGGATGACTAAATTTTGTATTGATTATTACATAATGAAGAGATGCTGCACCGACGAAACAGTCAACAATGTGTTCAAATTACGCGTCATGTAGTCATCGAATCTATACGTGGAAAAAATGATCTACTCTTAGGTGGCTGCTTGTGTTATAGATCAGCTTATCCAGTGGCCCCGGGGAGGGGGGGGGGGGGGGGGGCGGGGGAGGGGTAAATCAGAGGTTCCTTATTCTATACGCCAAATAGAGGCCAATAAGATTTACTGACCCCACCCCCCTTTCTGGTCTTTAATGTGTGGAGTCAATTTTGCTGCACTCACTCAGTGAAGGCTGACTACAGTCCGTGTCAGCGAGCTCCGCGGCGAACGAGACGCCGCTGTGATCACTGCCCAGGCTGGAGTGACTGCTGAACAGAACGCCGCCCACTGACTTGGCTACGCAGCCGGCTCTTTGCACCAGAGCCCCACCGAACACTAGGATCAAAGAAAACAGCAGCTTTTACTTTGAACCCAACGCCAGCATTTTTATACAATGAAGCCATCGTGACACTATGTCATCATATATACAGACAGACATAGATGCATAATAATGCATACTTACTGATGCTAAAATACAGAATGAAGTACAGATATTTATCAGAGAACATCACCACAATGATGTTATATTTACTGTCAAACCTCGTCTATGAACGTTATTATCTAAGGAAAGACAGAATTGTTTATTTACTATGAACTTTACAGTTCCCATAAAAGCAGGCAAACAGATGCCCAGTATTATTAAACTGGCAAGTAAGCAGGATTAATGGCCATTTGTGAGTCGTTGTGGAAGTGACGGATGCCCCTGTTGTCGAATGGCATTTAAGAGTAATTATATCCTTGGCGAATGTGACAAGGCGGCAACAGTCAATGCCACCTGTTATTCGCAAGGGAAGGAGAGTCCTAGCGGAAAGGTGGCAGAATGTCTTTAAGTGGTGTGTGGGAGGGGCTCACCTGGATGCCCCTGCTCTGTGCCCGCCGGGTCACTCAGAGACCTGGACGTGCAGGCCTTCTGCTCCTGGCTGGACTCACTCGTCTCCGACTCACTGTCACTGTCACTGGAGATCACTGCACAGGCAGAGGGGCGACCGTCAGTTACCGGCACGTCCATTACAGAGGACAAGAAGCTTCCTTCATTTTTACTGAGCACCGGTACAATGTTCCCGATAAATGGATTTGGTGATGAGATTGAGTAAAGCGAAGGACAAAGTACATGGCAAAGTATATGGGCAGGTTCCAGCCCCCTCCAGGTTATTTAGCCTACAGATGATCACATTTTAGACAATTTAATAAATGGTTCCATTAAAATGATCCCAATATTCTGGACTTTCGTGCAGCAGTTATCTCAGTCAGGGGCCTGTTTCCCCCTGAGTATGGCATTTGGCTAACATGCTCTCTACAAACAAAGTGGAAAGGTTACCAGACTCAAGCTGTGCTTGTTTCCTAACAGACTCCACCAAAAAAAAAAAAGTGGCACAGAACTGATTAGTCAAGCCTGTGGACGGACGAACTAACGACAGGGCCTTTTAACACGGTGCGCCATGACAGCCGCGGCTTATGTTCTGTCCTTTGCACGGAAATGGATGGACAGACGCGAAGAGGCCGCACTGTGGGGGTGGCCAGTCGCTAAGGGCAAGGGACACGCAGCCGCAGGTGGCTGTGGCTGCTCCATCTACAAGGGGCCACCTTGGATGTCGTCAGCTGACAGGCACATGCTCGTCCCTTTCAGTGGAGTGAGGCCAAGCTGAAAATGAATATTTTTATCTGGAGGGAAGTCAAGACCATGGCTGACGTGGGCCCAGCTTCCAATTTTCCATTCCCATCTGCCATGGTTTCAATCAGTCTGGGCGACTGGCACTGTCTCGCCGCTGTGATTTGCATCGACCCTTCTCTACCCACATATTCTTACTACCCTCACCCGCTAAAAACTCCATCCGGCGCCCCAATGTGCCTCTCAATCTGTCCTGGTGAGCAGACCTCGAAGAGCACCGACTTCTGTCTCACCGCTGACTCACTCCTCTCAGATTTTACGCCAGTCGCTGACAGGACCACCGGCCACGAATTTCATTTTAAGTTTGCGAATGTAACACAAACCCAAAATAAAAATGTCATCTATGAGTAATTGGCACATTTTAAGGGAAAAAGTTGCCTTTTGCTGATTAGTTCCAGTTACGAGCATAAGGACTCTTTTAAACTAGACTGTGAATCACTCTGTACTCATACTGGAATTAAGTGAGTCACTCTGCATTAACAGGTACATATTCAAGGTTTGACACAACCAAACAATGGTGTTAAGCTACTGTAAATCTAATATTAGCAAGTACTGGCTAACAAAAAAAAAAGCAGAAGCATTCATTTGCCAGACCAATTTATTATGGCAGATTTGGTGTAAACATGCCAGTTAAAGAGATAAGAGGAGAAAAAAACACAAATTTCTAAACTGCTCAGTTAATGCCATTTATTAATTTGAAACCAAACCTTCTACTTTCCATCTGTCTTTGCCGCAACTCCACGTCTGGCAGGCGAGTCAGGTTTTTAACTAGACTGTGGGCGTCCATTAATCCAACACACGAGGACGTCGACAAAATCCTTTAATGACGGATCATTCAGAATAAACCAGATGAGCATTTGGGAATATAGGCTGTGCTGGTGTCCTGAAATACAGCTGAATCCAGCTAATTACGTGGAGCACATGACCAATTATTCACAACCAATTAATTTCAAAATATACTCAGTGACAAAAAAAAAGTTAGCCACCCAGACGGGGAGGTGGAAATTAAATGAATCTGCACATAGTGAAAGGTCATGTGACTGTATCGCAATGAGTATAATATCAGACCAAATGGACAACAAAGTTGGCAGAATGGGCACACTGCTGGTCCCATGTCAGTAGGGTGTGGCACCCCCCCCCCCCCAGGACTGGATACATGCAGAAATACGGTGTTGTAACTGGCCCTCGAGATCCTGCAGATTGGCAGTGGGTCTGAGTTGACCTTCAAACTGATCCCACACATGTTCGAATGGGGAAATATTAGGGGACCTGGCTGGCCACAGGAGGACATCAACATGACGCAGGCAGTCCATAGACACACATGTCGAAAGCGTGTACCAGGGTGCTGTCTCAGGAGGGGTAAGACAAATGCAGGATGTCACTGGCATAGCACTGTGCTGTCCATCAGGGTCTCCTGAATCACTACCAGAGATGAGATGAAGTCATACCCTATGATGCCAGGAGTAACACCGGTGTGTCTCTCCACATCATTGGCAGGATTGTGTATGGCAACATACACACACACAGTGGTCTGAAACTGCTTGTCCTATTCAAGGTCAGGAGGAATGTAGATCTTGGATGCCAGGGGCACAAGGCAGGGAACAACCCAGGATGGGAAACCAACCAATCGCAGGGCAAGGGCGGGCACACACAGACACACAGACCGGTGGGCAATTTGGTAACTCCAATTAGCCAGGGCATGATTTTGTACTTTTGTACTGCGGGGGGGACAATCAGAGTACCCAGCAGAAACTCCACAATGACAGAGGGAGAATATGCAAACTCCACACACAGAGCCATGGCAGAGACTCGAACCCTGGTCCCAGAGGTATGAGGCAACAGTGCTAACCGCTTCATCACCATGGCTTCCTAAGACTTCCAGCACACTAAGAGTCAATTATTGACTTTGTAGTTGTGTCATCTAACATCGGGCATTGTGTTTTGGAGTTGGCTGAAGAGCAGGCCATAGTTATCAACTGATCACTACTTGATGGATTTGATGTACACAATCCAGACGGACAATCGTAGTTTGCAGGGAATGCTGAAGCATCAGTGCGGGAATAATTCAACTCACACATCCAGAAAGTGGTAATGGACATCGAGGCTGGGGAAACTGAGACTGAATGTGCAAGGTCTCAATCATCGCAATGGCGGCAATGAGTTGTGGTTAGAAGGCAATCGGTCCTTCACACCGCAGTAACCATAGATTCTACTGCTGGACACCGATGGTGAGGGAAAGAGCCAAGATGAAGAAGGAGACCATCAAGACAATGCTTGCACGGGGGTCTGAAAAATGTTGACAGGTGAAAAAGTCTGCAATGAAGGTAATTCATGGAAGCTAAAGTTTATGCTTGGGAGGAGTTTGGAGAAATAGCCCAAAAGATGGTCTGGCAAACCACCGGACACTATAGGGGAGGGTGGCAGGACCTGGAATTTAGCCTAAATCTTGGCATTTTGTCAAGCGGTGGAAAAAATACTTTGAGGGATTGAAATCATTAAATCTTTGATGCCAACTGTGAAACGACAAGAGAATCAGCAACTCCAGATCCAAAGTGATGGTACTTCCTTTTGTTTCAAGAGAGGGGGCAGTCTACCATTAGGGGAGGAGTGTAAGTACCTCTGGATCCTGTTCACAAATGACGGTAAGGAGGAGCATAACAGGCAGACTGCTTTGGGGACTGCACTTCTAGCAGGAACATAACAGACAGACTGCTTTGGGGACTGCACTTTTAGCAGGAGCATAACAGGCAGACTGCTTTGGGGACTGCACTTTTAGCAGGAGCATAACAGGCAGACTGCTTTGGGGACTGCACTTCTAGCAGGAACATAACAGGCAGACTGCTTTGGGGACTGCACTTTTAGCAGGAGCATAACAGGCAGACTGCTTTGGGGACTGCACTTTTAGCAGGAGCATAACAGGCAGACTGCTTTGGGGACTGCACTTCTAGCAGGAACATAACAGGCAGACTGCTTTGGGGACTGCACTTCTAGCAGGAACATAACAGGCAGACTGCTTTGGGGACTGCACTTTTAGCAGGAGCATAACAGGCAGACTGCTTTGGGGACTGCACTTCTAGCAGGAACATAACAGGCAGACTGCTTTGGGGACTGCACTTCTAGCAGGAACATAACAGGCAGACTGCTTTGGGGACTGCACTTCTAGCAGGAACATAACAGGCAGACTGCTTTGGGGACTGCACTTTTAGCAGGAGCATAACAGGCAGACTGCTTTGGGGACTGCACTTCTAGCAGGAACATAACAGGCAGACTGCTTTGGGGACTGCACTTCTAGCAGGAACATAACAGGCAGACTGCTTTGGGGACTGCACTTCTAGCAGGAACATAACAGGCAGACTGCTTTGGGGACTGCACTTTTAGCAGGAGCATAACAGGCAGACTGCTTTGGGGACTGCACTTCTAGCAGGAACATAACAGGCAGACTGCTTTGGGGACTGCACTTCTAGCAGGAACATAACAGGCAGACTGCTTTGGGGACTGCACTTTTAGCAGGAGCATAACAGGCAGACTGCTTTGGGGACTGCACTTCTAGCAGGAACATAACAGGCAGACTGCTTTGGGGACTGCACTTCTAGCAGGAACATAACAGGCAGACTGCTTTGGGGACTGCACTTCTAGCAGGAACATAACAGGCAGACTGCTTTGGGGACTGCACTTTTAGCAGGAGCATAACAGGCAGACTGCTTTGGGGACTGCACTTTTAGCAGGAGCATAACAGGCAGACTGCTTTGGGGACTGCACTTCTAGCAGGAACATAACAGGCAGACTGCTTTGGGGACTGCACTTCTAGCAGGAACATAACAGGCAGACTGCTTTGGGGACTGCACTTTTAGCAGGAGCATAACAGGCAGACTGCTTTGGGGACTGCACTTCTAGCAGGAACATAACAGGCAGACTGCTTTGGGGACTGCACTTCTAGCAGGAACATAACAGGCAGACTGCTTTGGGGACTGCACTTTTAGCAGGAGCATAACAGGCAGACTGCTTTGGGGACTGTACTTTTAGCAGGAGCATAACAGGCAGACTGCTTTGGGGACTGCAGGAACATAACAGGCAGACTGCTTTGGGGACTGTACTTTTAGCATGCAGGGGGATGGTAAAGCAGGATGAAGCTGCTCTCCTTGGTCAATCTACATCCCGATCCTCGGCGATAATCGTAAACTGTGGATAAAGACCAAAAGTCAAACCAAAGGGAAGAACTAGCAGCTGAAATGAGGTTTCTCTACAGAGTAGCTGGTCTTGCTCCTCGTGAAAGGGGGAGGAGTGTGAAGATCTGGTAGAACTTTAAAACAGAGTCACCGCTCCTCTGGATTGTGAGGAGTCAGGTGTGGTGATTCAGGCATCTTTTAAGGATGTTGTTTGAGATGCCTCCAAAAAGAACTGTTTCAGGAATGTCCCAATGGACAGAGGCCCCAAGGAAGACCAAGGATGTGCTGGATGGCTTGAGAATGTCAAGGGATGCCCCGCTCTGTATTAGATAAGTGGTTAGCAGATGGACAGATGGAATGTCAAATAGATTATTCTGGAATCTAGAGATCAATTGAATCAATAGGTCAGAAAAAAATTGCTCGATTTTTGAGCATTTTATGGCAATCGACATCTGCCAATTGATCAGATTACATGGCTGATATAGTGACGGCTGCACATGGCTGCGCATGACTGAATGACTGATGCGCAGCCAAACAGAGCACTCACCTCGTCAGTGTTGTGTGGTAATGAACACAGTAATGAACCCACGTGACAACCAAAGGTCAGAATTCTAAATTTCTCGCGCTCACATCAGTTTCGCTTGACGAACATCACTACAAAGCCAAAATGATCTAAATTTTTAAACATATTGCTTTGTTACTTTTATCATAAATTGAATCATGAAATGCCAGAGATAGCACCAAATGTGCCTAAATAATTGTTGTACTTTCTATTGCTTTTGTTTCATTTTCACTTTTATTAAAGTGCTGAATGTTTAAAGTGTGATTAATATTTAGTGTGAAATTATTAATTGTTTTGTATGTTATTAATGTTAAATGAATATTTAGAATTTTTCCACGTAAAGAAATTAGTGCAATATCGGACACCCCCCCCCCCCCCCCCCCCCCAACCCCCAACCCCAAAGCATAAGGCATTGGTCACTGAAAAACATCTCAGTCGACCTCTGCTGGAATCCCATACAGGGCATCTCCTGCCTTGTTTTATATTGGTTAAAGAGTTGTAGAAAAAGGGCGGATGCATGGATGGATGGACATGCATTACTATTTCTTTACTGAAACACATGCAGACCCATATATCTACATGAATATACTAGTGACTGAAATCCCGGCAGCTCGTGGTGCAGTCAGAGCCCATGTCAGTGTCCTCCAGAGCAAACGACATGCACTATTTCACCTGCACCATCTATTCGCAGCCGACTGGAGTCCACGGACAATTTAACAACAGGAATCAAGAGAAGGGGCTTTGGCAGCACGGCACTTTATGGCGGGAGGCTGGGCCGAGAGCGCGGCCCGATCACATCCAGGCGGGACTTTTACTGGAAGGTGGAGGTAGCGGCGACAAACTGGAGGACAGTCTGCCCACACCAGAGCTCCCAGCTGCTTCATCGCGTTACTGTGGTGTTTTATTACTGCTACCTGTTCTAACTGTTATTAATGTCACACTGTCAGCCTACATGAGTCCCCATGGACCTGGGGCAGGGACAGGGAAGGGGGGGTGGGGGGGGCTGCTCTGTCTGAAAGCCTGTCACATCAGGTATAAGATTTTCTGCAAGTACCACAGGTCATAGAGTATGTGTCACAGAGCTGGGCTGTCTGTAATCTTATAGATCAACACGACTTTGTCAATCTTCATACAATATGCTGCACCTTCAAATAAAAGCAGCAGATTACACTTTGTCTCTCACAGCTGACAGCGTAGAGGAGCCCCTACCCTTTATTTTGGGGACATGAGGGGCTGAGAGGGGAGAAGAAACCTTTAGGGAGATCAGATTGCTGCCCCACCCCCCACCATGTAATGTCACCCAATTTGTGGACATGGACAGAAACACAAAAACAAAAAGCATTCGCAGTTGGGGTCTGGCCCGGCCCATTATAAACTGTAAACAAATCAGCTCACTGTCAATCCTGACCTAGAACTCACACTGATTTTAAAGAGCAGAACACAAATATTCACAGATATTTTAGCTTTGTGAGGTTCAAAAAAAAAAACCTAACTAAAAAAAAAAAAAAAACATAAAAAGCAAAATAAAAACCAACAGAAAACAATCACTATTCTTGTCCTTCTTACACTACATTCAGGAAAAGGTTAGCATCTCTGGATATTGCTTAATGCTTATTAAGCAAAACTACCGAAAATTGCTTAATGCATTTACTAATCAAATCGTTTTCTGTTACCAGATCACCAGACGACCATTGATCACCCGCAAAAAAAAAATCAATATCTGCATAATTAAGCAAGATCCCATGCATATTTACAGAGGATCATGGAAAGTACAGTGTCCCAGCTTATGAATGAGATCAATTTGTAGGTAAGCGGGAAAAATTATAATACCTAACATAATAATAATCATTTTTATACAGCAGTAATAACAGTAACTACATACAGTACTGTACTCTCTTATTATGAACCACTTGTATTTAACCCAAATTACTAATAAAACAGGCTTTGCAGCAGTTCGTTTGTAAGTACATGTTAGACATTCGTAACCCAGGCACTGCCTGTACAGTATATGCCAGAATGCTGTTTTTGTCTGGTTGGTGCAGTTTACCACAAGCGCACATCATTCAGTTCCAGCTCCAAACGATACACCAGCAAATCATCATGGCATGGAGGTGCTGCCTAAAAAGACAAGGACCCCAGTCAAGAGCCCTTATTACTCACAACCAATTAGAGCCCTTTGGGAAATTTCAGTACATTCCATTAGCAGAGGATTGATAAATGGTTCCCTTTTAACGTGCTGGTTGTAAAAACGCAGCCAGAGCTCAATGTGAATGTAAAAGACAAAAAAATGTTAACTAACTTACTCCTGTACACGCATGCAGGTAAGTATGTAAACATTTAATGTGGAAGATACGGCTTTTTACTCTGAACTTTGTTCAATTAAAGGTGCTAATCAAGAAACAAGAGACTGTCATAACAAAAACTAACAAAATGAAAGACAAAACACTATTTCTAATGGCTCTTATAAGAGCAGGTCGTAATTGGAGAAAGGGAAAATCAAATCACCTTTAATGTCAGTGAGAATTCATTCCTCTGTGATATGGGGGTGCATCTGCACCACTCCCAGCTCTGAGTGATCGCTTCCTTAATGACTCGTACCAGACGAGCATGTTATTTCATACCTTATAAAAGGTAGAAATGCATGCATCATTAAAGAATATGAAGTTCTATTATACTTAACGTCCCAGAGTGAGCACACTTTTGTAAAAATCTCCACCATACTTTACATCTGATATTTTTGGTAAATCAAAATGCTTGATGATCCACATAATTTGGTGGGAAAAATACCACAATAATACACAAATCCTAGTCTGTTTTTGTCTTATCCACTAGCTTTGGGGCTTTTTCAACAATCTCAGGGACTGTTCGGCGGCAGCTGGGTGACATTTGGCAACTGCAAGAGATATCAGACCAAGCAGCTGGGTGTGATGACTTCAGTTCAGCGGCCTGCTTCCAGTGTTTCTTGCCCATATACAAGGTAATACAAATGAGTTTAAAATAGGTGGCAACCAAGTTCTGAGAGACAGGCTTGATCCGTAATGCTGGGAGTATTGCTGACAGTGCTATAGAAGGTCACATCAAACCGTGCCCACAGAAAGTCTCAGGACCCTTAATCCAGTAAAAATATTGCAAATGTATTGTTTTTTTTTATTTGTTTGCAAAAATATATCTCTCATTAGAAACACCCAGACGTTTTAAAGTAAAACATTTATTTCAAGCATTAATAAACTGAAACCCAAATTGAACTTCAGAAAGAACTGTTCTGAGTTAAAAAGTTCATTGCCAAGCAGTCTCACTGGGTGCTTTTTAATAAGCAACACCTTTGCAATAACATAAAACACCAAACATTTGTGTTTAGTATCCTGTCGGGAGTCAATGACTACAACTGCAATTATTATCAAATGGCAAGAATAGAACTAAATGAAGCAGTCAGGAAAATTATGATACATAATAAAAAGAAAATGTCTGTGTGGAAGATATGTGCAGAAAGATTCAACTTTGCATATCAATGGACTTTTGTTATAAAACCAACACATTTGCAACAATTTTACAGAATTAAGCAAGCGCCCCAAGACTTTTTGTGAGCACTGTATATCTACAAAGAAGATTCTATTGAAATACTGAAGTATTATAGTATTATTATTCAGAAACAGATGTGAGGACAGTAGTATTATAGCTACAGCCATGCACAGTACCAGCTGTTGGTATATCAGAGTTCAAAATCGAGCAAGAAAAGCAACAATGTCAGATCCTCTACTGACCTTTGAGTCTGCACTCCACTTCAGTCATACGTACATCTGACCGATTTAATTAACCCAATAACCGAAACTAGAAACTGAGTGTTACTTTTCAGAAGGACAAAATGAGCCTGAACAGCGTATTTGGAAACATCACATGTAATCACAGAATACAAATATTTTTGACTGTAACAAAATCTAAACGTGCATCCACTGAAAAGTAAACACGGCGTTTCTGAAAATGCTAAAAATACTGCACTACGCCGATCTCGTGAAACAAAATCACGGCACATGGCAGATTCACATTCTCCTTGACAGCTTGCCAGGTTTTACTCCAATGAGAAACAGCTAAGGAGGTCAGTTCATTAATTTGCTGGCCCACGACTTAGTTATGCACAATCAAAGTGCAAAAATGGCACTTGAATCGCTCTATATTTACATGTAATTTGAATTCAAAGACTGGATAAGAGGATCAGCAGCTAAAACAGCCACTTTTTTCAAATATCTCTTAATGACATATAGACGGACGCTTACATAATACTATTAAAGGCAAATTCTGTCAAATGCCTGCTTTTTGCATCCAACACTTCAGTGAACCACTAAGGAACAGATGGTTAAATATTCCGGCTTTGCCAAACTACGCAACTGAAGCTGAAGGTTTAAAAAAAAAAAAAACGCAAAGGACGGCCTGTAATAAAACCTCTTAGTAAAATCCATCCATCCATCCATCCATCCATCCATCCAGTACACGGGTGTCAGAATATTTCCTTAAATATTACATTATTACATGTATCAGTAGTGCACTTGACCTGGACATGCTTTACTCCCACATACTTGGATGCATTTGCCTGAAGTAGCAACATTGTCTTGAATTGCACTGGAAGGCAACACTTCAAACAAGAGGAAAAATTTGGAAACACTTTACTTAAAGCTGTCATCATAATGCAGTACAGTTATCTTCATACTGCATTACAATGGTCGGTATAAGAATTAATAAAGTAGTACGGCATCTTCTACTGACAGTCATAGGTATTATAGAATTTATATATACCTAGATACCTAGAGTTGATAGGCTCTAATGAAGCTCTCATGTATAATGCACTATAGATATCTTCATACTGCATTACAGTGGTTGGTATAAGAATTAATAAAGTATTATAGCATCTTCTATTGACAGCCGTAAGGCATTATAGTGTTAATTATAATACTTCATAACCTGCAATGAATCTTATCTATAATACACTATAGATACCTTCATAATGCATTATAATGGTCAAGAATTTAGGATGCTTTGTATCTATAGTATCTATAGTGCAGTTTATAAACAGTTATAGCCATGTTTGGAATACTTTATGAATGCATTATGATACAAGTTGATATATAATGAATTATACTTGACTGCTTTAAGTAAAATGCTACCAAAATGCTACCAAAATGCTACCAAAATGTCTTAAACACATATAAAATAATGCTGTCAGGTTCGCGAATGCAAACACGGCTGAGACTGTCAGGCCAGCCGGACAGGGCTAGAGTCCGCTACAGTTTCTTACTTTGAAGGACTCTGGAGTATAAAGAGTTCTCAGTGTTCTGAGACTTCTCGCGAATACTCACACACCCCTACGGGGCGGATTAACTTATCTGGGGGCCCTAGGCTGACACCAGCACGAACACTCAGGTGTTTAACTAACCATTCCATTTATCCGGCGGCGGCGCCCTGGGCTGTAATCCAGCACTCCGCACACATGCAGTGTAAACTCAAATCTTCAGCGCAAGTGCATTTCCATACAAGAGACGAATCTACAACTTTAGTTTCGTTTCAAGAAACAAATGCAGTTATGGTTTCATTCATTCCCGGTCAAAAAAAAAAAAGTTGAATGAGTATAGTTATGAACAGGTTTATAGGAACTGCGGGGGGGACATTTGTAAAGAGACCTTTGTATGTTATTACGGTGCGCCCCCCCTCCCAATATAAAACTCTCTCCTATGCCAAAGTTATGAAGTAAAATTTTAGCTGTTTGTGAGACACCCAATAAACTGTAAGAACATAATCCTCATTAGGCTACTATTATATAGATGTTTGGCTTGATATAGACTTGCCACTAGCAAAGTTTGGAGTAGATTAGTAACTGGTATTCATAGCTGTCTGGAATAAACAGCTGATATGGAAGGGTGTAATTTGTGAAATATCTAGATTTAAATCGACTTTTGTTCACCTCTGTCTTGTGCAGACTTGATGTTCTTTGCACGTGAAAAATCCATCTCTGCCCAACAGAACCAAAATATGTTTTGATCCCCTCTTGGAGTCCCATTTGTTCTGGTGGCGGCCAGCAGCTGGTCTTTCAGGAGCTGTTTGCTAACCTTCATCAGGTAAAGCGGGGGCCACACGAGGCAAAGCTGCTGCCAGCATGTCAGGCTGATTGGCCCGCGCTGGAGCTGAGCTCCCATTGGCCAGCCGTGAGTCACACGCGCCACTGAAAAACACACACTGTGTAAGTGCCGGTGTGACGACCGCATTTTTCAATCTACATTCTGCTGCTCATATTCCTGATGCACGCAGATGAACTGAGGTCTTAGCCATTATAGTCTAGGCAGCCGAGGGGGGGGGGGGGGGGGGGGGGGTAGAAAAATGTGCTGTGGATTGCATTTGCTACAGTAAATGTCACCAGCGCTGCACTGCAAAATATTTGAGTGCCCTAAGAGACCCTGAAATTTTCAGGAATCACCTACAGTGGACATGTTATGCTATTACTGTGATTACTGAACACTTTCAAATTAAAAAAAAACATGTTTCATGTTGATAACCATTGGAAATGGAGGATGATTGTGCACTTCTGTTACAAAAATGTCAGTAAAAAAAAATCACAACAGTAGCCCATTCTTTGCACGGTCATGGTGGGCAATGATGCTGCTACTTGCTTTACTGATACAGCTTGTCTAAAAAGTGTCATCAATTGCTGGAAAAAGCACAAAAAATACATCCTGAAAAGGTATATTAACTGGCCCCTCACATGTATTTAAGAAGCAAGAATAAAGTGTAAATGACAGTGTTGGTTTTCCAAGTCTAGGGAGGCACAGGGAAGGGATACGGCACGTCGCATAAAAAGTTCTCTTTCCGTTTGGCAAATTGGTTCCCGCCTCTCGTTCTTTTGGAGGGTTGTGCTATCGCCATGCTGCGGTGCTTTATTAAACCTGCCTTATAAAGACAGCAGGGAACTTCCCAAGGATAAAGTTTCATGTGGACTGAACGATGACATCTTTGTTAATGCATATTGATACATACCATTAAAAATAAAAAAACTCCTAAATTAAGAGTGAATTGTACTCAGATTACATAATGTATTTCCCCACATCTTTTAATCAGAATGTATTTTCTTTATCTGGGATAACAAAACTACAAACCTAGCCCCAAAATGTGTCTTCGCCAGCGTTTGGTGACAAGTAAGCATTCATTTTGCCAGATATTAATTCAGATAAATTATTCATTTTGATCAGCCTTCCCTGTTATTCCCAATTTCCAAATCAATATAAGCAGTTTGCCTAGCAGTAAATTTGATATATTTGAGAATTTGACCCTGTTCAAATCCCCTGGTGCTCATTTTTCACATAGCACATTAGTTTTCTGTCTGTTATTTATAGCATATAAATCCATTAGATATAAATTACCGGACAGCTATATCAGAGGACCCCGCGTTAATTAGTCTTTGGGGAAAAGGCTCTATTAGGTTGCAAGTACTGGATCTCCATTAATGACACAGCAAATACATACCTAAAGAATACATAAAATTAGGTTTCCGCATCTGCAACTTGACATTACTGCCAGGATGCATGGAGGGATTTCCAACGTTCAGCTACAGACCAGCAATGCAAATGAATCAATAAGCCAAAATACATACTGTACAGCTACTGGAATTGAAAGACTGGGCATTTGATTGTCAGCTTCTTAAAAATTTTACAGTGTCGCAAAAAGTGTTTAAAATCGTCCAGTTCCTTGCTGCAGTCAGATCAAATGTCAGAAATCTATTTTTCCAACCATCCTTCCATCTGAAACACAGGCTCTACTTAGATTATTGTGGGGTTACGTTCCGATAATCCTATTGTAAGGCAAAAATGCATTTTAATACAGCACACCTAACCTAATAAACATTATAGCCTAGTCTAGCCTTCCTTAAAACATGCTTAGGACGCTTACATTGGCCTACATTTGGGCAAAATCATTAATGCAAAGCGTATTTCATTATAAATATGTTGAATAAATATTTTGAATACCCCATGTAATTTACTGACTAATGTACTGAAAGTGAAAAACATTTACCCCTCGTAAAGTCTAAATATCGTAACACGGACTATCGTAACCCCGAAGCATCGGTATCTAATTCCTGCTGCATTGACCCTTCAGAGTATGTGGCGTAAAGGCAGGAATGCACACACTGATATGTACATCCTCTGCATTTCAATTAGCTTCCACGATTCACTGGAAAACAGGCAGTTCAATACCCAAAAAATGCTGCAACAGTAGATCACTTGCAAAGGCCCGTTCAGTTCCGTAAACTGTGGCGGCTCAATGGGCTGCACCCCTCTGCTCTCCTTTCTACTGGCTTGTAGGCTCTGTGTCCTGGTTTTGCATGCGTGGAGTTTGCAGATATTCTTGCAGATAACTCAAGTTACTTATTTCGATGTATGATATTTTTAACAGTCTTTGATTGTTTATAAACATTACCGGCAATATTCGTGTAGTAATTTTTAAAGCGTAATGCCAAAATCAAAATCAAGATAAATGTTCTCAGAATTTTGCCCACTAGTGCATATTTGGGTATGTATTTTCTACATGTGACATTCGAGCTGCAGTATAACGTATTTTTAATGTTAAGTTTAACGTTTTAAGCAGGAAGTTTTCGGTTGAGGTTTATGTAATGTTTTGGTAGCGCACTGTACAAGGCGCCAAGTGTTTCTTTGTCCCTGCCTCAAAGCGCACACGCGGTGTGACTGACCTTTACCGTGTGCCCAGCCGCACGAGCGTC
Source organism: Paramormyrops kingsleyae (assembly GCF_048594095.1). Taxonomy (NCBI): domain Eukaryota; kingdom Metazoa; phylum Chordata; class Actinopteri; order Osteoglossiformes; family Mormyridae; genus Paramormyrops; species Paramormyrops kingsleyae. The sequence continues at coordinate 7,046,560 of NC_132814.1, read as the reverse complement.
CAGGGGTGCCAGTCGCCGCCAGCCCCCCCCCCTCGGCACTGCGTGGCACGGCTCCCGGCCCCCATGTCGCCTCCTTCGTGGGGTACACGTACTTAGGCAGTGACTTGTAAAACCAGGCTCCTGAACGCTTCCATACCTGAAAAAAGATGAGTAGAAAGAGGAGGAAAAAATGACAGGGTTAGGTACTGTAAAAGACATTCGTAGTCGACAATCGGACTGTCACCTCTGGTCAACAAAATATATAAAGTCCTCCCCCCTACCCACTGGCGGGAAAAATCTTGGCAGCTCCCCAGATAATTTCCATTTTTCCATCAGGGACTATTGCCAGACATAAGCAGAAGTAGAAAACAATTAACTCAAAACCACCAAAAGGAATGTTTCGAAATAGCCATTTTACAATTATTGCATGATTTTTACATAAGCGAACATTAGTTGGATATATGACGGTTTCCATTTAAAAAAATTGTAAAAAGTCAAAATTGGGCTGATTTCACTGCATGGAAATCAATCAAAAATGAGTCCCGCTATTACATAATGGACAGCTATTCACATAACTAACTGTCAGTTTCCATAGCTGGTTACATAGCCTAAAGGAGGGATTGAAATATCACGAAAGAACCATTCGTCTCACTTAAAGCAAGAAAACTTAAACTTGCGCTAAATTCAGAAACGTATTCATCCCCCTCATGCAGTGATTTTCTTTTACAGGGAAAGACCCTTTTTGGAAAATGCAAATGATTTAACTCAACAGCAAAGATTAGTTACTTTTCAAAGGATAAACTTCATTTTAAAAAGTAATAGTTTATCCTGGAGAGTTCTCAGTAGAATATCTCATTAAGAATGGAATTAACATCTACGAGTTTATTTATTCATAAGCAGTTGGAGGGTGTGATGACCTGAAGTTTACCAAGAACATGTTTTACATTTAATTATTTAGCAGAAGCTTTTGTCCGAAGCAGGGACATCCGGTGTCTCTTGAGCAATTGGAGGTAAGAGCCTTACTCAAGGGCCCAATGGTGACATCACTGTACTAGCTATGAGATTTAAAATGTCAGCCTTCTGATCACTAACCTGCAGAGTGAAACCAGCAATGACCTGTAACTTAAGAAGTAAAGATGTTAAAGGAAACAAAGGGAACAACCAAAAAAAAAAACAATCCAGAACTACTACAAAATTCAGACACCACGTCACGGCTGCCTGGTGTTGGTCTCCCTCTAAACACCTTCAAGGGATATTTTGGTTTCTGAATTCCAACCGTCTCTTTTCTCTGCCCACTGGTCCTATGCAGGGTCACGGGGGTGTGCAGCTTATCTCGGGAAGATATGGGCACAAGGCAAGGAACAACCCAGGATGGGGTGCCAACTCATCGCAGGGCACACACACAAAACATTCATGCAGACATTCACACATACTGGAAAGCTTACAACTCTAATTCACCTTATCATGTTTTTGAATTGTTGGGGGGGGGGAACTGAAGGAAACTCCACAATGACACAGGGAGAACAAGGAGACTCCACACACATGAAGCCATGGCGGAGACTCGAACCCTGGTCCCAGACGTACAACAACACTAACCACTGCGCTGCCCCTGTCTACAGAACATATAACTTAATTGTGTGTCTTCTGCAGGTTAAAGGCTTTATAACTACAGGTTTCTTTAAGGAAATCGCAGGTTTGAAATATCTGGTCCAGCTGGGTCTATGAGGCTGGCGCACTGAAATGCTTGGGCAGGTCTGCTGCACGTCTGTAGATTTAAGTTGCAGCTTAGAGGCATGCGACGGCTCCCACTGGAAATGCATTTGCTGGATGAGCGGGTAATTAGCAGGCACGTTGATTCACAGTCCGCAAGCCTTGTAAAGGTGTCAGTTAAATGAAACACCTTGCGGTGCCCAGTGAATGCATCTGCACCATGTGACTCGGACTACATGGTCTGTGAATAGATGTAATTTCTTTGTACTTCATAAAATAATGAAGATAAAAAAGGTTCTTCATGTCAAGCAATGAAGCTTTAATTTGCCCAGTGAAAAAGAAGTTGAAAAGGAACTTAAATCTGGATCCTGACTTCTTTTAAACTTGTAAGCTACATTGGGGAGAAAAAAACAAATGGGCTAATCAATACACATACAGAAGGTTAATACCATGGGTTTGAGTTAAGCATTTCGATCTTTGGAACGTGTCGCGCATATGCATTTGATGAGTCATGTAACCCGATCCAAACGCTGAAGACCAGTCCTCACATAACACAGTCACTAAGCACATTATTTTGATGTATAAAATAAAAATGGAAAAAATACGAAGGCCTGCGCCAGAGGAGCTATAAATCAGAAAACAATTAAATCGTTTTTTTTTTTTGTTTCAGAACTAAGAATAAGTAGAAACATTTTGGCCTCATCTTCCTTAATACGTTCTTTGCGCCGGCTGGCATGCGGTGATTGCGCCGGTACTTTGTACCCTATCATGAAAACGGCAGTTGTTTCTACCAAAATGAGAAATTCAACACATTTTGATTGGTTCTTTGTCTGCCTGAATGGGGCAGCCTTGATATTTGTTATGCATGACACAAAAGACATTTCCGAGCACGGTATTTGTTTGCTAGTTTAATTTTAGATTCCCTGAAACCAGATTTACCAAAGATGTAGTATGAAATAAAGACATAAAAATTACTAAAATCTCATGACCTTGACCGGGATAAGCAATTAGAATATTAATGGATGGATGGATTCTCCAGTAAAGGGTTCACGACATCACTGTGACTCATGTTACTCAGCGGCGCCTCTGCTCCACTCCCCGCCTCACAGCAAGGAATTTATAACTGTCAGGCAACAGGCTCCGAAATGTCAGGACCAGCAGTACCAGCTCCGGAGCAGGCTGATGGCACCATCCGCTTGCCCTTCAGCATCTCTGGCCCCCAGTTCCTCCCCTCATGTCACCCGCATGCGAGCCCAGCAGCTCGAAGGGCAGCGCTGCCGCCGTTTTCAACGCGTTAATTATTTCCCCCAGTACTAGAAGATGAGTCATACTCTCAGTCGCATTACATTGTGTGGGACGGTACACCTGGAATTCCAAGCTGAAGCCAACATGTTCACACTGATGTGAAAATAGACGATTTATCTCAGAAATAATGATTAGATTGAAGGAAAATAGGGTAGAAGGTACAGTTTGACGGGGCTGAAATTAATGTACTCACTGAGTGACATGCTGACACACTGGCTGTTGATGCATTGACCCTCATGAAAACAGTAATGCAGTCATATGCAGGGACTCCATTTGGGGACATGAGGGGAAAAGGCAGCAAGAGTAAAGATTTTCTGCTATATTTCACCTAAAAAATGATTATAGACTCAGGGACAGGTTTCCCAACCCAACAAAGATTGGCAAGTAAATCACACAAATGTTCATCTCGTTCTGACCATGATGTACTACCAGGATATCAGAAATATGTATGCAGCTCAAAACAGCAATTAAATCATTTTAATTAAAAGCATTTAAAATTTAATGGCAATTAGGTATTTGGTCAATCAAACCATGTGCAATCTTAACTTACCTACCATTTGTTAAAATAATAACAAAAAAAAACCCTGACAAGGTATTAAAATCGGGGTAAATGTTCAAGTGCCTTAACCTTTGCAGGGTATTCACACAGATATCTGTACATGCTCACAGTGCAAACCCTAAGCATGTGGAATGAAAGCCTGTCTTCATGCTTGTTTTTGCCAGAAGGCCTGACTTATATGCCAGAAATACATGCATGTTAGTGCCGATAGTAAAGCTGTGATTGTTATGAACAAAAGACCCAAAGCCTTTTAATGAGGCCACTCTGCATGTTTAGTAAATGCCCCTGTTCATGCTGATTATGGCTCAGCACATAAAGATCTGACCTCCTCTTTAGAAGGGCATCAGCTACAAGCATCACTGGTACACTTTTTATGGGGATAAAATCTATGTTTTTAAATAAAAATCTCCCAGCTGTACATCAGTATATCCATCCATCCATCCATCTATCCTTCCATCCATCCATCCATCCACTGCTTATCTAGGGTCGGCTGCAGGGGCAGCAGTCTGAGCAGGGATGCTCAGACCTCCCTCTCCCCAGCCACCTCCTCCAGCTCCTCTGGGGGGATACCAAGGCGTTCCCAGGTCAGATGAGAGATATAATCTCTCCAGCGTGTCCTGGGTCTGCCCCAGGGTCTCCTCCTGGTTGGACATGCCAGAAGCACCTCCCCAGGGATAGATGTCCAAACCACCTCAACTGGCTCCTTTCGTTGCGGAGGAGCAGCGGCTCTCCTTTGAACCCCTCCCGAATGTCTGAGCTCCTCACCCTGCCTCCAAGGCTGAGCCCAGCCACCCTGCAGAGGAAGCTCATTTCCGCAGAACTAGAAAATTGTGCAAATCATCATGCACATTCATTTACGCCTTCTGCATCCAATGTGCTCCTAAAATGCAGTAAAATGTAAACAATAAACACTAAGCAAGTAAACAATACAGATCTGATTAGTCATTCGATTATCATGTGTCGTCTCAGCATGCAAGCATGGAGAATATTTCCTGCAGAATATCTGAGTATTTGGCCAGAAAACTGTGTGAGTACATGGCCTGGCCATGAGATTTCCATATCCGTGGAAGGTTTGTTCAATGCCAGTCAACACAACTCTTCGCCACAGTAAATCTTTGAGACAGGACTGGTGGTATTACTTACCAAGAGAAACACTACACATGCTAAAGACTGGCCACTTTCTGACTATTAAGTGGAGATTGGAGGGGAATGAAATGTAATTTCAAAGACAATAAATGACAGGAAAAAAAACTGTGTGTTATTTATGGGTGAAGACCGAATGACTTTAAATCTGCCTTGTTTAGCAATCTGGAAATACAGAATCCACCCCCCCCCCCAACACACACAACCACACCAGAGAGAAACGTTATTCTCTTGACAAACACTAATGCCTGCTCTGACATTCTGCTATAAACGCCTAATTCATCCCTGCTTCTTGTGGGTTTTCAAATTAACCACAGAGACGTCCACTTCAGTGCTGGACATCGAAAGGCATGCGAGGTGACTTTTTAATTTTCAAATATAAACAAAATGAATAAGAAAATAGCGAGCTTGCTTGATCTTGCACGGAAGTGAAGTTGCATCAAGTATCATTCTCGTCCGAGATGAAGCTGTACCTGTGCATCTTACTCTGAAGTACAAGGAGAGAGAAGCCAAATATTGCACACAAGGCAGTACAGAGTGTTAGGAAGTCTGCTCAGAAGATCACAAGCACTGAGCTACCCTCCACTGACTAGCTGTAGCTTAGCTGCTGCTGTAACAAGGTCTGGGCTATAATTCAGGACGACAGCCTCCCCATCCACAAAATCTTCACACACCTGCGGTCTGGTAGGAGGGTCTGCAGCATCAGAATACTGACTATCAGATTCAAAACTAGCTTCTGTTTCAAAGGCATTTTCATTTCCAACGGCCACATTTCCCATAGCAGTCACATGCATGACACCTGCACTTCATACATGTCACCGCACTTATATTAGGTATCGACTACATATCACTCAGTTTTGCAGTCTTGCATTGTTCTACACTGTCTGTGTTGTCTTGCACTGTCCTTTGAGTTCCAATACAGAGTCAAGCTGAATGCCTGAGCATTCCAATTGCATCCTCTGCACACGACCAATAAAGATCTTGTTTTGCACTGTCTGTGTGATTAGAGTTCTGTAACCGAGTCAAGCTGCATGTCTGAGCGTTGAAAAAAAACTAAATACAGCATATGAGAGATGGAATTAAAAACTCATCACATCCAGCTTGACTGAACTTCCAAAACATGCAACCCTGGCCCTTATCAGCAAGACATCAAATCGAAATGCAAAATGCAAATACCCCTTCGCTCTACTGATGACAGATGGGCAGAAGGGCCACGTGGGAATCTCCATTGTTCTGTATAGGCGTTGTTGGACTTAACTCGCCTGACCTTATCCCGCTTCCCACTGGAAGCTGAGCAAAGGCCTTAGTGTACAGAGAGAAGCACATATGTAAATGGCCCCCTTTGAATCAGCTTAAACGGTTTTGTGTGACCAACTTTTTTGCACATGTTTTCCCAATTTAATGAATCCAGGTAGAACTAATTATTATCATACCATCTGTTGTTACATGTCTAAAAACACATGCAACGACAACAGCAACACTCTCTTAAACCAAGTTTAGCAATAGAAGATGAAGACAAAAATGGAATGAAATAAATACAAATTACTGCTGCTGATTCCAACTCTAGCCTGGATATGGGCAACGACGGTTAATTGAGATACAAGCAGCAGGTCTGGAATCAGTTTCTCAGATACAGTTGACGGATGTGCTGACTCAAGTGGCATTTTATTGCATGGACTTAAGATCCTGGTTGTAAAAAATGCTTTGGCTTTCGTGAATGATGTTAAAGCTCAATGCCTCTTCAAACATCCCAACAATTCGACGTCTGAGGGCGGGATCTGAGACAGTACGGCGGCCCCCCAGCCCTGCACGTGCTCGCTGATTCAACAAGAAAGGGCTGACATGCCGAACGGTGCAGCTTTAAAAGTATCACGTATGAACAACAGCTCACAGAATAAACTGCATACATGGTGCAGACTTTAAGGAAAATCATTCAGAAATAAGGACCGCAGGTGTGACTGCATACAAATGCATCATAATTATGGATATTAGTGTGTTGGGAATATTGTGTATGAAGATCCATTCATTTTCCATAATTACTGAAGCAGCAGAGGGAGCCTGGAGCCTATGTGAGGAAGCAGAGAGCACAAGGTACACGTACACCATGGATGGGATGTCAATCTATCACAGGGCACAAGGTACACGTGCACCCTGGATGGGATGTCAATCTATCACAGGGCACAAGGTACACGTACACCCTGGATGGGATGTCAATCTATCACAGGGCACAAGGAACACGGACACCATGGATGGGATGTCAATCTATCACAGGCCACAAGGTACACGTACACCCTGGATGGGATGTCAATCTATCACAGGGCACAAGGAACACGGACACCCTGGATGGGATGTCAATCTATCACAGGGCACAAGGTACACGTACACCCTGGATGGGATGTCAATCTATCACAGGGCACAAGGAACACGGACACCATGGATGGGATGTCAATCTATCACAGGGCACAAGGAACACGGACACCCTGGATGGGATGTCAATCTATCACAGGGCACAAGGTACACGGACACCCTGGATGGGATGTCAATCTATCACAGGGCACAAGGTACACGTACACCATGGATGGGATGTCAATCTATCACAGGGCACAAGGTACACGGACACCCTGGATGGGATGTCAATCTATCACAGGGCACAAGGTACACGGACACCCTGGATGGGATGTCAATCTATCACAGGGCACAAGGTACACGGACACCATGGATGGGATGTCAATCTATCACAGGGCACAAGGTACACGTACACCCTGGATGGGATGTCAATCTATCACAGGGCACAAGGTACACGGACACCCTGGATGGGATGTCAATCTATCACAGGGCACAAGGTACACGGACACCCTGGATGGGATGTCAATCTATCACAGGGCACAAGGAACACGGACACCATGGATGGGATGTCAATCTATCACAGGGCACAAGGTACACGGACACCCTGGATGGGATGTCAATCTATCACAGGGCACAAGGAACACGGACACCCTGGATGGGATGTCATTCTATCACAGGGCACAAGGTACACGTACACCCTGGATGGGATGTCAATCTATCACAGGCCACAAGGTACACGGACACCCTGGATGGGATGTCAATCTATCACAGGCCACAAGGTACACGGACACCCTGGATGGGATGTCAATCTATCACAGGGCACAAGGTACACGGACACCCTGGATGGGATGTCAATCTATCACAGGGCACAAGGTACACGGACACCCTGGATGGGATGTCAGTCTATCACAGGGCACAAGGAACACGGACACCCTGGATGGGATGTCAGTCTATCACAGGCCACAAGGTACACGGACACCCTGGATGGGATGTCAGTCTATCACAGGCCACAAGGTACACGGACACCCTGGATGGGATGTCAATCTATCACAGGCCACAAGGTACACGGACACCCTGGATGGGATGTCAATCTATCACAGGCCACAAGGTACACGGACACCCTGGATGGGATGTCAGTCTATCACAGGGCACAAGGTACACGGACACCCTGGATGGGATGTCAGTCTATCACAGGGCACAAGGTACACGTACACCCTGGATGGGATGTCATTCTATCACAGGGCACAAGGTACACGTACACCCTGGATGGGATGTCAATCTATCACAGGGCACAAGGTACACGTACACCCTGGATGGGATGTCAATCTATCACAGGGCACAAGGTACACGGACACCCTGGATGGGATGTCAATCTATCACAGGGCACAAGGTACACGGACACCCTGGATGGGATGTCAATCTATCACAGGGCACAAGGTACACGGACACCCTGGATGGGATGTCAATCTATCACAGGGCACAAGGTACACGGACACCCTGGATGGGATGTCAATCTATCACAGGGCACAAGGTACACGGACACCCTGGATGGGATGTCAATCTATCACAGGGCACAAGGTACACGGACACCCTGGATGGGATGTCAATCTATCACAGGGCACAAGGTACACGGACACCCTGGATGGGATGTCAATCTATCACAGGGCACAAGGTACACGGACACCCTGGATGGGATGTCAATCTATCACAGGCCACAAGGTACACGGACACCCTGGATGGGATGTCAGTCTATCACAGGGCACAAGGTACACGGACACCCTGGATGGGATGTCAATCTATCACAGGGCACAAGGTACACATACACCCTGGATGGGATGTCATTCTATCACAGGGCACAAGGTACACGGACACCCTGGATGGGATGTCAATCTATCACAGGGCACAAGGTACACGTACACCCTGGATGGGATGTCAATCTATCACAGGGCACAAGGTACACGGACACCCTGGATGGGATGTCAATCTATCACAGGGCACAAGGTACACGGACACCCTGGATGGGATGTCAGTCTATCACAGGGCACAAGGAACACGGACACCCTGGATGGGATGTCAGTCTATCACAGGCCACAAGGTACACGGACACCCTGGATGGGATGTCAGTCTATCACAGGCCACAAGGTACACGGACACCCTGGATGGGATGTCAGTCTATCACAGGCCACAAGGTACACGGACACCCTGGATGGGATGTCAGTCTATCACAGGCCACAAGGTACACGGACACCCTGGATGGGATGTCAGTCTATCACAGGGCACAAGGTACACGTACACCATGGATGGGATGTCAATCTATCACAGGGCACAAGGTACACGGACACCCTGGATGGGATGTCAATCTATCACAGGGCACAAGGTACACGGACACCCTGGATGGGATGTCAATCTATCACAGGGCACAAGGAACACGGACACCATGGATGGGATGTCAATCTATCACAGGGCACAAGGTACACGTACACCCTGGATGGGATGTCAATCTATCACAGGGCACAAGGTACACGGACACCCTGGATGGGATGTCAATCTATCACAGGGCACAAGGTACACGTACACCCTGGATGGGATGTCAATCTATCACAGGGCACAAGGAACACGGACACCATGGATGGGATGTCAATCTATCACAGGGCACAAGGTACACGGACACCCTGGATGGGATGTCAATCTATCACAGGCCACAAGGTACACGGACACCCTGGATGGGATGTCAATCTATCACAGGGCACAAGGTACACGTACACCCTGGATGGGATGTCAATCTATCACAGGGCACAAGGAACACGGACACCATGGATGGGATGTCAGTCTATCACAGGGCACAAGGTACACGGACACCCTGGATGGGATGTCAGTCTATCACAGGGCACAAGGTACACGGACACCCTGGATGGGATGTCAGTCTATCACAGGGCACAAGGTACACGGACACCCTGGATGGGATGTCAGTCTATCACAGGGCACAAGGTACACGGACACCCTGGATGGGATGTCAGTCTATCACAGGGCACAAGGTACACGGACACCCTGGATGGGATGTCAGTCTATCACAGGCCACAAGGTACACGTACACCCTGGATGGGATGTCAGTCTATCACAGGGCACAAGGTACACGGACACCCTGGATGGGATGTCAGTCTATCACAGGGCACAAGGTACACGTACACCCTGGATGGGATGTCAATCTATCACAGGGCACAAGGTACACGGACACCCTGGATGGGATGTCAATCTATCACAGGGCACAAGGTACACGGACACCCTGGATGGGATGTCAATCTATCACAGGGCACAAGGTACACGGACACCCTGGATGGGATGTCAATCTATCACAGGGCACAAGGTACACGGACACCCTGGATGGGATGTCAATCTATCACAGGGCACAAGGTACACGGACACCCTGGATGGGATGTCAATCAATCACAGGGCACAAGGTACACGGACACCCTGGATGGGATGTCAATCTATCACAGGCCACAAGGTACACGGACACCCTGGATGGGATGTCAGTCTATCACAGGGCACAAGGTACACGGACACCCTGGATGGGATGTCAATCTATCACAGGGCACAAGGTACACATACACCCTGGATGGGATGTCATTCTATCACAGGGCACAAGGTACACGGACACCCTGGATGGGATGTCAATCTATCACAGGGCACAAGGTACACGGACACCCTGGATGGGATGTCAATCTATCACAGGGCACAAGGTACACGGACACCCTGGATGGGATGTCAGTCTATCACAGGGCACAAGGTACACATACACCCTGGATGGGATGTCATTCTATCACAGGGCACAAGGTACACGGACACCCTGGATGGGATGTCATTCTATCACAGGGCACAAGGTACACGGACACCCTGGATGGGATGTCAATCTATCACAGGGCACAAGGTACACGGACACCCTGGATGGGATGTCAATCTATCACAGGGCACAAGGTACACGGACACCCTGGATGGGATGTCAGTCTATCACAGGCCACAAGGTACACGGACACCCTGGATGGGATGTCAGTCTATCACAGGCCACAAGGTACACGGACACCCTGGATGGGATGTCAGTCTATCACAGGCCACAAGGTACACGGACACCCTGGATGGGATGTCAGTCTATCACAGGCCACAAGGTACACGGACACCCTGGATGGGATGTCAGTCTATCACAGGGCACAAGGTACACGTACACCATGGATGGGATGTCAATCTATCACAGGGCACAAGGTACACGGACACCCTGGATGGGATGTCAATCTATCACAGGGCACAAGGTACACGGACACCCTGGATGGGATGTCAATCTATCACAGGGCACAAGGAACACGGACACCATGGATGGGATGTCAATCTATCACAGGGCACAAGGTACACGTACACCCTGGATGGGATGTCAATCTATCACAGGGCACAAGGTACACGGACACCCTGGATGGGATGTCAATCTATCACAGGGCACAAGGTACACGTACACCCTGGATGGGATGTCAATCTATCACAGGGCACAAGGAACACGGACACCATGGATGGGATGTCAATCTATCACAGGGCACAAGGTACACGGACACCCTGGATGGGATGTCAATCTATCACAGGCCACAAGGTACACGGACACCCTGGATGGGATGTCAATCTATCACAGGGCACAAGGTACACGTACACCCTGGATGGGATGTCAATCTATCACAGGGCACAAGGAACACGGACACCATGGATGGGATGTCAGTCTATCACAGGGCACAAGGTACACGGACACCCTGGATGGGATGTCAGTCTATCACAGGGCACAAGGTACACGGACACCCTGGATGGGATGTCAGTCTATCACAGGGCACAAGGTACACGGACACCCTGGATGGGATGTCAGTCTATCACAGGGCACAAGGTACACGGACACCCTGGATGGGATGTCAGTCTATCACAGGGCACAAGGTACACGGACACCCTGGATGGGATGTCAGTCTATCACAGGGCACAAGGTACACGGACACCCTGGATGGGATGTCAGTCTATCACAGGCCACAAGGTACACGTACACCCTGGATGGGATGTCAGTCTATCACAGGGCACAAGGTACACGGACACCCTGGATGGGATGTCAGTCTATCACAGGGCACAAGGTACACGGACACCCTGGACGGGATGTCAATCTATCACAGGGCACAAGGAACACGGACACCCTGGATGGGATGTCAGTCTATCTCAGGGCATGCACAAACGCACGCACTCATACACACACACATGCACACACACACACATGTAGGGTAAACATATCCTTTTGGGGACTGCTCATTCATTTCAATGGGGAAAATGCTAACGCTAACTATGACAACCTTAACCCCTACCCTGTCCTAACCATAACCATAAGTAACCTAACAAAATACAAGAGTTTTTTGCATTTTTAGTTTTTTCATAGCAGTCACCGATTTTTATAAAATAGAGTTTTCCTTTATGGGGACTTTTATTTATCACGTTATGGGGACATTATGTCCCTTTAAGGATAGGTAATCCCGCTCGCTCGCGCGCGCACACACACACACACACACACACACACACACACACACACACACAGAACTTGTGTCCATGGACCCACACACCCATGCGCACATGTCCACAGACACGCACACAGTGACACGCACGGGTGCACGCACACATGTGCACACTGACACGTGCAGATGCTCACGTTCATGCACACATAAAAAGTAACTGGAACAGCCAGAGGACATATGAGAATGTGAAAAAAAACCATGAAAACTGCACAAACACTGACCCCCTTCGTGATTTAGTGAAGGTCCAAGGCTCACATGTCACTCCAATGTCTGTGCAGCAGTTTCATTTCACGTCAGTAACAGATGTTGCACATTTCTTATTTCAGGATGAGTCTATATAAAGCATTACTTTATTTAACCCAGTGTCTACCACATTTAATATAAAAAATACACCAAACAGATACTGTATAGCTTGAAAAAACAGGCATCTTATACCAAATTGCTAAGCTCTAAACACATACTGTGAATGTTCACAGTTAATTTTTTATTATCTTTCACACCAGTGATAAGAGTAATTATTTTAATTGCATATATACAAAGTGAGCAATTTTCCAAACACCTAGGATGAAAACAAAATAATGGGGCATTTGTAGAGAGATACCACAGAATCAGGTGGGTAACAATGAAACTGTAAGGAATATTCTTGTTTAAACTGAGAACTGGATTTCCCTTGCCATAACACCGATTCCATCAGAGAAGGTCATTCATAATGGCTTATATCATTTACATTATCTAACTAAAGTAAAAAAGTCCAAAAACAGACACCATTCCCTCCTAAACAGTATGGTGTCTGTGATCTTAGTATCTTCAGTTGGTTTGCTCCCCCATTTCAGAGTAAAACCCCATAGCAAGGCTGTAAGAGACACAGTGTACGTATGGTCCTGTCTGCATGAGTAAAGATGCCCTTTACCGTTAGCGCGCTTGGAACAGCCCGCAGCCGTGATAGCGGGGTCTGAATATGTTACCTTTCCAAGTAGCTGCTTCAAGCTTAATAAAATTAATCATTTTCCAACAGTGTCCAATGCTGAACAAAGTCAGGATCCGCCGACCGAGGACCATGAGCCGCGCTGCCGCTTGTACGCTGTGGTTAATGCAGTCGCACCTCTTAGCCTGTTTTAATTATTTTAATATAATTTCTAATCCCCCCTCCCCCACCAAAGTCATGCACATTCCCCATTTTACGGTCTTCTAGCAAGCCGGCCTGGCGTACAGGCAACGTGTTTGTAATTATTCCGGAACATGGATCGGTTACTCGTTTTACCTTATCAGTTAATAAACTTCAAAAACATTATTTCTGAATAGCATTTTAACAGCTTGCTATAATTACATAGGCAATGTTTGTTCTTTTAGTCAGAACCCATCAACCAATCATTATTCAGACTTGATTTATTGCACAAACATTTCATTTCATTGGGTGATGATTCAAAGGTTTATATAACAAAAGTGTAGACATAACTATTTTTAAATTGCTTGCGTTCATTTTTAATGCACTGGAGTCTCCAAATTTTTTTCCCCCTTCTTTGATAAATTAATGCTAGATTCCGCTGCCAGTTTCACCCACAGCCTGTTGCCACAGTCTCCAGATAAGCAAAGGACTTCCTTCTAGTAGAGTATTAAAGGAATCTATCCTGCAGCACCAAAAATATCTGCGATATGCTCAGCTCTCTTTTATTAAGGATCCGCTTTATATATTTCGAGCCTGTGTCTTTGTGTGCAATAGAGCAAGAATTTAAGCTAAGAGGAAGAGCACATGGTTTCATTAACAAGTTCACTTTAAAAGTTCAGCTGCAATTACACAATACTATCAAAGATTTTAACCTGGAAACACCACACATTTGAGTATCAACTACATTGTTTTACTAAATGTAGACAATTATCCAAACCATTTAATATTATGCTTATCCATGGGAGGGTTGTGCTATACACAATTATCATTAGACTAATTACAATAGCAATTACAATTGTGTATCTAGATCTAGTTAAAGCTTTTCCCGGCTGGGTTTTGTCTACCTATACTCCTTCACAGATCTTCCAAAGAGGCAATTGAAATGGAAATTTCTCTATACAAATTTCTTCCGCCATTTTAATTATCAGAACTATAACATCTCTAATTTATATGTGAGAGCCAGTGTCTCGTGAAATTGGTTTTGAGGGCAGTCTGCACAGACTGTCGGAGAAATCTGTGCACCAACAGATCGTCCAGACTCCATTAGGGCCACCAAACTGAGAACCTCCCAAGGAGAGAACAGGTCTGGGTAAAGGACATACTTGGAGGTGTAACGGAATATCAGAAGCCAATTCCAAATTCTTTCTTGCACTTAAGATACAAATTTTCAGATTTAATTAATTCTTTAATTTAATTCCCTTTTTTTTCTTCTTTCTTCACGGGGCAGTAAATGAGCTTTGTTACATGAATCTTATTGAGAGTTCAGTATCATGCAATGCTCAGGACTGGCATCCCATCCAAAGTGTCCTTGTCTTGTGTTCCATGTTCCTGAGACAGGTATTAAGGATAAGTGCAGCTCAGTAGGGATAAAAACTCTTTACTGACCCAGGCTGAACTGGAGGTTGTTTATGCTTAATTAATGGTCTGGTTTTGCCTGTAGTCTGTACCTGTATGACCTTCAACTCTGTTTCCAGTGACCTGCTCTGTTTTTCAGGATATTAGCCTGGTTGCCCAGCCAAATTAGCGATACTTTTCACTTCATATTTTTAAAATAAATCCAGGAATTAACAATGGAGGGGTCAGTTAGGTCTGGGAACTTTGAGGGCAAATACCACTATATCCACAGCACACGGGCTGCCTGGATATTCCCTCTGAATAGAAAGAATTCACAGGAATCCTAATTGGACCTCTCTAGGTAGGCTGTGGGACGGTAGGAGACATAATTATGGTATTAATGTTGTCAATCAGTTATAATATAGGTTGATTAAATATTACTAGAGACCTAAAGTTTAGCAGAGCATTCGTATCATTCCAAGCAGCAATGCTTACTTAGTATTTAGGACAAGCAACAATGCTGAAATCAAGGTAACGTGCAGTAAATAACCTGCTCCTCATTTCATATTTATTGTTCTTTCCCTTTTCTGTCTCCTGGTAACAGCATTAATAAGACCGGCAGCTTTCTGGTGGGTATTTAATTCGCAGCTAAACAAGAATCACAAATCTATTTCCTGGCTTTGCATTCCAATACTTCATTATACTCAAATAAAAACAATTTCAGAGACATAACTTAATGCACCCAGAGTTTTATTGCCTAGCTGATCGTGCAGCTCATGTCTCTCTTGGGCATTACATTTGCATTGCCAAACAGGAACTTCTTTCCAAAATATGAACTATCGCTACAAACGGTCTGGCCACCAGCATTAACATCCTTAAGTGATACTTATTTGAACTGGAATGATGAGCAATTTACTTCAGAAATATTGTGAGTCTTCATCTTATGCCAGCCCATCCATCCATCCATCCATCCATCCATCCATCAATCCAATGCTATTCAGGGTTGCTGGGGTTCCTGAGCTTATCCCAGAGGCTATGGGCAGAAGGCAGGACCCAGGATGGGGCGCCAAACCAACCCAGGGCACACTGACACACCATACACTCACACACCATTCGCTCACAGACCGTACGCTCACACACCATACGGTCACAGACCGTACGCTCACACACCGTTCGCTCACACACCGTGTACGCTCACACACCGTGTACGCTCACAGACCGTGTACACTCACAGACCGTGTACACTCACACACCGTGTACACTCACACACCGTGTACACTCACACACCGTACGCTCACACACCGTACGCTGACACACCATTCCCTCACACACCATTCACACCTATGAGCCATTTGATAACTCCAATTAACCTCAGCATGTTCTTGGACGGACTGTGGGGGTGGGGGGGGGGGGGGGGGGGGGGGAAACAGGAGTACCTGGAGGAAACCCCACGATGACACAAAGGGAAGATGCACATGGAGAACTTGGTAATTAAATAGATTTTGTTTCATTAGGAAGAAAAATCACAAAAGCTGGCCAGACTTAAACTAAGATTAAATTACATACATGATAAGGTAGTATAGTATAGTATATAATTCACAGACCTAATAAGATTTGATGTAGTATTAATAAACAGGCTAGCATGTCCTGTATCAAACCGTATACTAACCATAACCATATACTAGAATATTTTGAAAAGACTCTGAAAACACTTTTTAAAGACTAGAGTCTGACACCCTCTAACATCTAAAGACAATCTGTCATAGTCACAGAGTTATTTTTGTCACAGTGTATGATTTTGCAAAGACTGGGATCACTATCTGCACGAGCCAAGACTAAGGACCTATAATAACATTAAAAAACGCTTGATTTTATCGTAACGTCAAGGGCAGAAATAGGCTTACTTAAGACAGCTATCCTGACCAACTGACACTAAACAATCGAGGTGACAGGAGCTTGCCACGACTCTAGCAAAACTTTGTGATCTTTTTCCGACATTGGAAAATTGGAAATTTGTCTGCAACAGTGAAATCACTAGAAAACTTGTTTGCTGTAAGGCCAGCTTAAGGCAGTTTCAAAATCAAAATGGTTTTCACTGAATTAACTAACCCATAATCTGAAAGCAGAAAATGCCCCGAGCAACAAAATACTAAAACCAAACAGCACATGTAATAAATTAATCAGAAATCAATCTACTTCACAGCAGCCGATCAACAGATGAAAACTAGTGTTGTGCAGTTAACTAACAACTTCAAAGGTGACTTGTATATAATATATATTTATATACAAATTTCTTCCGCCATTTTAATTATTGGAACGATATATACATATATAACGATATACAACGAGATATATTATGTATATTAAATGCATATTGTAGAGTCTATACTCCCAATAATTCCGGAAGTTTCTTTTCTTCCAAAATCACTGACTCTGAGCCTCTGAAGCTCCAATCCATTTACTCCAGCCTTCTGTCAGGAGACGACCGAGTATCACCATGGACGCCAGCCACCCCGCTCCTGCCCTCTTCATACCACTGCCCTCCGCTAAACGCTACAGGAGCATCCCCACCTGCCCCACGCGCTTCAGGGACGCCGTCTTCCCACAAGCCATCGGGACTGTAAACACCCAGTGACTCTGACACCAAAACCCCGAAAATAGCAGAAGGGTAATGAGGCAGTTGCAGGCCCTGAAACGCGTACAAAACACCTTGCTGAAAAAATGACATGTATGTTTAAGAATAAATGTAATAAAACTAATAAAAGGATGTGAAATTGTGTGGAAATCGGTCTGTAGATTGAAATGTACACTTTTCATTTTTTTTTTTCTCTCATGTTATTGTTTTGTTTTTTTTAACCAGAGAGCTGATGTATCCACACAAATAGGTACCAGAATGCATTCTGGCAGGATCCTGCACAAATTAAGAGCTGATTATATCATAACAAACAGCACAGTACTGCACAGGACTCCTCCCACATGACACTGCACAATACTGTGTTACAATAGGAACGACTCCGCAGCATGAATTTCATAGAATATTATATACACATGCAATGTGTATCGGAAGAAAAACAGCTGAACTCAGATCAGTGGAAAGAAGCGAAAACCACACTGGCATAAACAAACATGAGGGTCAAGTGAGCCATTGTAGTGCAGTGTCATGTCAGTGATCACTGTAAATGCAAACGCATGATGCTCATAAGGAAATGCCAATTACTCCCAAATCTGCACACACAGAATTCGATCACATATATTACTGATAAAACTAGGGAGGCCACCCTCAGTCATACCCTGCTTATTCAAACCAGGGCGGCAGAACTGCCGCAAAAAACAAACAAAATAAATATTAGGAAAATCATACGAAGTCATTATCACTGGATGATTTCCAGCAGTGGGTGTAAATGGCCCCATTCGATCTTACAGATCCATGCTTGCAGGAGCACCTTGAGCAGTCACTGAACCGGGAGCCACACTGAGCACCTGCACGATATCGCGGTCCCTGGGTGACACACGTGCGGCCCCCTCCAAATGGGGCTATTTGTCATGTACAGGCCCCTTGTGACACGGCGAGTCTAATGCCGGGCTGGCAGAGGGAGAACGCATACAGCCTTCAAGGCATGAGTGCGTCAGTGTTGGCGGCGGTGGGGGGATGCGCCCTTTACTAAACCAAATAAACAATTATAACGGATCCTAAGGCGATACGCATCCGGTATCTCAGGATGTTATGAACAGAAGGGCCTGCTTGCAAAAAGGCAGCTATGTTCGGTTAAGAAGGAAATGGAAAGAAATAAGAAGATGAGAGAATAGCATGTCCACCTTGCATGTGCACCCCAAACACAGCACAGCCAACAATCACACTACTGATCTCTCTGCCAGCTAAAAAAACCGCTGGCTGTTATCAGAATCAAAAACTAGCACGATCTTCAGATGTCAGGCACAAAGCACAGGACTGATAAACCGTAGCGCCGTGTGCTACACTGAAGTGGGCAGGCATAACGCACAGGCCTGACTTCCCATCATCCCTTGCGGCAAACTGTCAGTGTAAAAATAGTCCAGCCGCGAGCAGGACTGGGTGCGTGTATGGGTAAGGCGTGAGTGTGTTCCTGCTGTGAAGGAACAAAAGCTCTGCTTTGTGATGGAGCTAGTGCTGGAGAGCGAGGTGAACAATCATGATTGTCTTTTTAAAGACAATAAAGAGCACTGTTCCATTTTTAAACCTCGTCTCTGCCTCCATTCATTCTGCCACCTGCCTCTCCTTCCCACCCGTAAAGCTACAATTCTTTTTTGAGGTAGAGTGCCCTGAAAGGATATACACTCTTTGGCTCTGACAGTGGAAGCTTTTCCTGAACATACAGTGGGTGAAAGGCATGCTCTCAGAAAAGGTGATTGCATGAAAGGTCAAAATCCCGAAGAACATGTTTTGGAGGAACATCAGGACATAACAGAACCTGATAACAGAGCCGCAGCACAACAAACATCTAATGCTACAGTATCTTGCTCGGCAGAAAAGCAGCCCAGCTTAACTGGATTTCCTTAGCATGCACATGGTGCATAATTAGGTCAATAACATTAGGCTGTCGTTCGATTTCACATTTCTGCAAATGAGACAAAGCCTGGAGCTGAAATGTTCGAAAAGGCATGGAAGACACACTTCAACTCTATACCATGAGGAAACTCCTATTCTTTTGCGCCAGTACGCTCCCCACACAGTAGCTGAGGTGGTGAAGGGGCAGGAGAGAATTCACCAGTTATATACAGGAGATAATTAGGAGGCCAGATCAGATAAGGCCACATTAGGACGGCACCATTATTACAGCCCAGTGTCCCCATGACTACACTGGGGCATTGGGATCCACAACGACCACAGGACAGGCTAACCTGCTGGCCACACCAACACCTCCTGCAGCAGCAACCCAGCTCTCCCAATTGGTCTACTATCTAAATACTGGCCAGGGCCAAACCTGCTTGGCTTCAGGTGGATAAGCTGGGCTGAACTGCAGGTGGTACAGCTGCTAAAAACCACACCACATTTAGATTATGCAATAAATCTAATAGCAAAAGGAAACAAAATGCAAAAACTTTACTTGGTCTTTAATTGGGATTGCAGTGGATCGTGCCTCCAACATCAAACTCCAGGAAGTGAGAACTTCCCCCAGTCTATTACCTTCTCCACCCTGGCCAGGAAGTGCACAACAGGAAGTGAGAACTTCCCCCAGTCTATTACCTTCTCCACCCTGGCCAGGAAGTGCACAACAGGAAGTGAGAACTTCCCCCAGTCTATTACCTTCTCCACCCTGGCCAGGAAGTGCACAACAGGAAGTGAGAACTTCCCCCAGTCTATTACCTTCTCCACCCTGGCCAGGAAGACACAGCAGTGTCTTTACTTCCTGAGGAGACTAAAGAAAGTCTATCGCCTCAGATCCTGACCATCCCGTACCAGGGCTAGACATAAGGATTTAGGAGGGAACAGCCACTTTGGCCTTGGCTATTCATATTTTTTCTAGGGCACAAGGCCATTAAGCCTGGGCACAAGGCCAAAATCTGGAGTAAAAATGTTTTTTTCATTTATTTAAATTTCATAGGACACCTCGGGCCTTGTGGAGGAATTTTATTTCCATAAAGGATGCATTTTTTTATTTTCAAAAAAGCAGAAACTTTCCAAAAAGGCATTGGGCCAATACTGATCGAGTCACTAATTACCAATTACTGTAATTACCAAGTTTAGACAACCTACGCAATACGACCTTCGATTTGAGACAGAATATATATATATATATATATATATATATATATATATATATATATATATATTATAGTAGGGCTGGACAATAATTCGATATCAATATATATCGCGATATATTTTTTTCCGATAACGGTGATACGATTTTTAAACACATTTCCGATATTTCGATATACATTTACATGTATCACAAGTGCTAAACAGCG
This sequence comes from Paramormyrops kingsleyae, assembly GCF_048594095.1. NCBI lineage: Eukaryota > Metazoa > Chordata > Actinopteri > Osteoglossiformes > Mormyridae > Paramormyrops > Paramormyrops kingsleyae. The sequence goes on along the minus strand of NC_132814.1, from coordinate 7,025,493 downwards.
CGTATTCAAATCGCATTTGCATGGTAATTTGCTGAACAACGCAGCTGTGAAACGTGATCCAGGTAAAACTTTTTTAGACAGCATAAATAATATTGAAGCATTTGTTTAAGCAGACTGTTAAAAGCAAAAGCAACAAAGCATTTTAGACTTTGTAAAGAAACCATAGTAACCACGTGTATGATACTTTTCAGAGCTGCGTCAGAGGGAAATGACTCGTGAATTTAATTTTGACACTGGTTAGCTTTTTGTGAAAAGGAACTACAGTACACCTCGCAGGTTTTTTGTGATTTTGTGAGCGATCTTTGTGTTTTCAATGTTGGAGAATATAATTAAAGGTTTGTATCAAGAAACGACGGTGGTTTTTATTGTATACTGGTAAATCTCTGCTGTTAGTTGGTGGTATGCCTTTTGTTAGCCAACATGTATGTCGGGGCCGGCTCTACGCTGGGGCAACGCCCCCTTAAGCAAACGTCCTGCCCCCTTAAATCAAACTTTTAGAAGTTGAGGAAGAAAATAATAATTACCCACAAACTGAATATGGACAAGATTTACTACAGTAGCTGAAAAATCCACTGAAAAAGGCACAAACGAGATGATAAGTTTCACTTCTTGTTCGCTCTTTCCCTCCGCGTTCTGTTTGTGCGCGGGCTCACGCAGCACTCGGCAGATCCCCCACTCACCCTCCCCCCAGCTAAACATCCAATCACTGTTAGTATGCAAATGAGCCAGTTTCTCAGTAGGCAGGGCAAAGCGAAATGAGCTGCGTGATTGCAGAAGGTTTGGAGGAAACAGCAATCTCTCTCGTCAAAATCATAGTGATTAGTGAGATCATGGTTCGAATTATTTTTGTCTGTTTGGGGGGGGGTCTTGATCGGGGGGTACTGTACCCCCCAGTACCCCCCGATCAAGACCCCCCCCAAATAGACAAAAATAGCAGTTTGGGGGGGGGGGGGGGTATTAACATTTTTCTTGTTGTTTTTTTTTTTTTTAAGAAAGAACCTCACCTTGTAGGAAAATTTTATGTAAAACGATTTTAGACACCCCTAGTGTGGATCGTACCATTTGAACCACCTTGGCGCTAGAAGCAGCTTAGCCAGTCGGTTACGTCATTCATTCTCATTGAGCGACTTGTTCGTTGTGATTTCAAGATTCTTTATTCGTCACATACATAGTTATAACAAGTACAACATGTAGTGAAATGAACCTTGACCGATCCTATTTTTCAGTTTTATATTTCAAGACTCGGTGAATTGATTTTTTCTTTTTCATAACTTAGCCTACCCTTTTTAGTTTTGGTAATATTGGCAATAGTGAAAAGTGTTTTGTTGGGTTCAAATATGTTTGATATAGGCCATCCAATTAAGGTAAATGTCTTGTTTTTAATCTGATGAGGAATATTTTATTTTATTTTTTGTTTTACTTTTCAGTTTTCCCCCTGAGGGATTGCCACCTTTGCGTGCCTCAGTGACCCTAAGAGCTACACCAGCAGAAGCTTAGCCTTCAGGTGGGACACCCAAGTTGGACAGGTCTTAGGGCAGAGGCCTGACAAAGTGCAATCCAATTACATGACAAAAACAGTTATCCAGAGCACCACCCCACCCCTTTCCCGCCTTTGTCGCCACCATGTGCCCCCTTCACATTTCTGTCTGCCCCCTCATATATGCATGTCTAGAACCGGCCCCGATGTATGTACATATTTATAGCATGCCGATCGCGTAAAACAAATCGCGGCAATGCCAAAAACCCATGCATGTACATTCTCAGTTATTAACGCACATAAATACATTTCAAGCACATGCTAATATATTGCTGCCATATTGGTTTTCGGTTATCTCGATCATCGGTTATCTCGACGCTTTTTGGCAACCCCCTAGGCCGGCGACATAACCGGGTTCGACTGTATATGAATAATCAGCCTGTTCTAGTTTAAATGGAAATATATTATTGTTAATAAGCTGAGTCTGAGAGTTTTATTTATTTGATAGTTTATTTCACATTTCTTGTTTGTAAAGGCTAAATACAAAAAAAAAGTGAACCTTTTTTTTTTGTACTGTTTTTATTTAAAAAAAAAATTATATAATATTAATAGGAGGAGCCTGGAGGTATTATAGACTTTGCAAATTCAGTTTGCAGACAACCATTGTGCGTGTCCTCGGCAGTTTTTTCCTGAGGCTTTTTAATATTACCCATATCGATATCGGAATTATATGGTATCGACCAAAATTAAGAAATATATCGTGATATAAATTTTTGCCATATCGTCCAGGCCTAATTTATAGATATATATAGCTTTATTTCAAAAAACAAAATCCAACAATAAAGGAGCCGTCAATATTTTTGTATTTGTTTGCTCAGAACACCCGTATTCTTTTAGTGTACATGACAATTGACTTGACGTTCGTTTTTTGCACACTGCACGCTACCAGTCCTATATCCTCCCAGCAGAGCTTGGTACTTCTCTGAGTCAAATCTGCTCTGCCTCGGCAAATGTTTTTTTACAACACCATCTGACACTTACCTGAACAAAGTAGATAATTTGCAACATTTTGCGGCAGTAGCCGCGAGTTCAGCTTGCTTTCTTTTACGTTCTCGATCTTTGCGAGGCATGGTGACAGCATAAGCAGCAGACGACAACTACACGATGATTACCGAAGAGGACACCTATCTGTTATTCGGAAACCGTCGGATGGCTTTTCCAATCAAAAACGTAACCCCCGATCATTGCTGTGGCTCCATAGTAGGCTGGACGATACATACCGTACCAGCCAATCATGCGACGAACACATGATCGTATTAGTCCAGAATTCATTGCGGTTCATTCAGTAGTTGGGAATTACGAGATGTGCGGGTCGACCTCGTTTCTCGTATCGAAGGTTGGGTTCGGGTTCAGTACAGATGCATCGATTGTTGACGAGGTAAAGTGGACCGTGTCGTGCGCAAGTCTTTTGTGTAATGAACGTTACTTTCGGTAAAAAGGGGGCATACGGCCAGACAAACATTAAAGGCAGGCCAATCTTGGCCGTAAGGTACTTCAATTTTGAGGAGGTGTGCGGCCAATTTTGAAAGGCACGACGGCCATTGGCCGCGGTGCCGCGGCTTATGTCTAGCCCTGCCGTACTATCGAGAGCATCTTGACCAGCTGTGTCACGGTGTGGTATAACAGTTGTTCTGTCTCTGACCAGAAAGCCCTCTAACGGGATGTGAGAACTGCCCAGTACATCATCAGCACCCAGCTCTCCTACATCAAGAATCTCCGGCATAAACAATCCTTGAAAAGGCCACACAATATCATTGGAGATTCCTCCCACCCAAACCATAGACTGGTTACCCTACTCCGACCCAGAAGGAGGAACACAAGCCTCTGGTCCCATACCAGCTGGCTGCTTCTTCCCCCAGCTGTCTCCCCACTAAACTCTCAACACCATCGCTATTATACGACTAATCCTCCTCATTTCACAATTATTTAAATTCACTGTATAAATACATACACACACACAAACACCAATGAGCATAAACATTATTTACTTCACGTGAGGCTGATCATAATGTTGACTCATAGAAATGGTGTTTGTCAAGGTCTGCGAGGAACTAGACCGTAAGCTAACATTCAGTACTCAGAGTAGACATATTGAACTTTCCAGAAACTTTCTATTCCAGGGGAAGTTAAGTTGGGGAATTTTGAAAATTTTCCATGGGAATTGGCAGGTATATATGGGAATTAATGGAAAATTACTTCCATTACTTTCTCTTTCACTCTCAGGTTAAATTACTCCAATACCATTTCTACTGTGTATAAGTCAGATGGCCAGGTCATGTGATATGACACTCTCTCTTTTGTAGGTAGCTTGACATGTCCAAAGTTTTGACTGGTACTCTGGTACTGTACATATTATTCTCTCTCTCTCTCTCTCTCTCTCTCTCTCTCTCTCACACTCACACACACACACACACACACACACACACACGGAATTCTCATTCTTTACTGCAATCGTAGATGCTGCATATACTCATTATTTATACCACACCAAGTGTAGATGCATAGTTTTCTATTTATTTATCAGACATGTATATATTGTAAGCTCTTTCTAGCACTTCTGCACTATTTCACACTTTCAGATTAGATGCCAAACTGCATTGTGTTGTACATTTCGAGGATTTCGGGCAAAGACAATAAAGTTGAATCTAATCTAATCTCTTTCACTTTCAAAGTAAAAGTCATGGCTGAGACGGAAAATGTAGCTGCTCATTTTTCTCTGTTGCAGAAGCTTTATAAATCTGCCTGTGACTTTTTAAACACTTTAGCAGTTTTCTTTTTTCCCATGTTGCATCATATTGTACCAGACAGAATGTAACACCCCATTGCACTCCATTACTATGACGATCTAGCGGGAGAATCTCTGGAAAAACAAGTCTCCGCAAGTTCGCCATGACTCACAGAGCACGTGAAGCCATTTTCAATAAAACCGATCATCTTGATAACGAGTCACACTTAACTTGGGGGTGACAGTGATGAAGAGAGAACCCCCCCCCCCCCAGCTCCCAGCATTAATGGCATGGAATGCACTGATAACATCAATACAATCTGTAACTGGTGGGATAGGGATGGAGCAGTCTTTCTTCTAGCTTGTTTAATGAAAGTGTAATAGGAAGATGGCTGATGGCTGGACAGGATGAGTAGGTGAGACTGCAGGAGCTTCTGGAAGTGAGCGTGATAGTTAACAAGAGGCCAGTGGTCGTGCCGTCAGAATCTATCAGAGAGTCAGATAGGGGAGGACTGCAGATCAGCACAAATCTGTAGCTGATGCTTAACCAGCAGCTAAACTCAAAAATCAATTACGGAATATGCGAGAAAAAGCTACGGTTAATCAGGCCCAAGAAACACCTTCTACTTATAGTGATTCCCGAAGGTTTATTTTTCCAGCACACTTAGGTGCGGGCGATGCTTGCAAGAACAACATATGTTAATCACAAGCAATCATAAGCAATCATGAAAGAAGCATTTAAATCAGTAACCAAAAAAAAAACAGAGGCCGACTTGATCTTGACTCACCCATAATTTGTTCTAAATTTTGCTAGAGGGCAGAACTCTATATACTTAGCAGAATACATTTTAATTTCCTGAGCATTTTTCCCTTCATCTAGGTTTCCTTCATATACCAAAAGACCAATGATTCCCCAAAGCAGGGGTCCCTCTCTTTCACGTAAAAGCAATTTTAATATTACAATTTTCTAAATCTTAAAATTAATATTGAAATTAAGATGAAGTCATCTGCTGAGATACAACAGCATGTTAATGCTCAGAAAGACACAATTTACAGATGAGTTTGGTGATAAACAGGTTAGATATTTTTTTTAAAGCGAAGGATTAACATTTCCTATACGAATCTGCTTTGATGAGTATTTATGATTGATGATGGAGTATTTGATGACAGATTAGCGCAGTAAGAAACTCATAATCATTTCTTTCTTTTAGGATTCCCTCACCAGCAATGGAGATTATCACCAGCACTTTGCTCTTGCGAGTCTGATTGACGAATAATACTAAGGGAAGGTTCACAGAATTGCATCACCGGAAATGTCTCTAAGCGAAGGTGGTATGAGGAATAATGAAAATGAGCAAACGCACACCTCTGCGCATCTCCGGGCACCTTTCACTCCCTGACCTTTTCACTGCTTGACAAAGGAAGAACCCTGGTTGTATTAAAGCTTTCAGTAACACAAAGGCGCTCTATCAACACGTAGCCACACTAATCCAGGGGACGGACTGCAGACGACCCGTCAGACAAAGACAAACTTCCAGGTAGTTCCTGGAACTGAAATACAAATACGCAATATTAAATGCTAGATCAAATACTTACGGCACAGCCCTTTAAAAACACAAATTCAGATCTTTTCAGACTACTGCCTGCTTGTGAAAAAGTGTCAGGATTTCACACTGCTTTTCTCAAACCAGTCAGGGTCAAGTTAACAGCACTGAACCAAACTGAACCATGCATTGCCACAGAAGCACTGTAAGAATATATAATCTGCCTGAATCCCACGTAGGCCAGGCTGCTGATTTCACATCCAGTTGAAGGAAGTCCATCTCCATGCAATTTGGATGCACCATGCATTTCACTCCACTTTTGCACATTAACACAAAAAATAATCACTAATTTGCACATAAATGGATGAAATGATATCCCAAGAAACCTCCATGATTGACATTTTTAAAGATCCTTCCAATTAAAAAAAAAAACACCCTCATTGTCTCTACTAGCACGCAAGGTGTAGACATGAATAATGAATTTCTGTTGATCTGGCGATTTTTCACTTTTTTGAGCTGCAGTCCTAACCTAGCTGGTCAGTATCGGCCGGTCGTTCCCTAATCACCCTTCAACAACCTCAATGTGCTACCTGCCACTGCGAACATGACACCTAAAACGGCTTCCTGAACTGCAAAGGCAGCGGCCGTCTGTGTGGTAGCTAATGAGGACAAAGGTCACTGAAAGGATACACATCCACGAACTAAAAGCTTCGCACACAAATATAACTGTATAACAGCCAATGATATTTAAAAAGTCATACCTTAACCTTTTCCCCCTTATATTTCAGACCCACTTTTTAATATTATCATCCAACACAGCCTAGACACACGCAGGGATCGTCAGAATGCATCCCGTCATGCTGTGTGGAGCTAATGCTTTGCTTAACTTTCGCTTAAGTTTTGTCAAACACTTAAATTCAGGGTGAAGGGAATGAAATCTGCATCGTCCGTGTAGGACACATAAAACGCTTCAGTCTGCATTTACACAGCACCTTCCCCACATTGTTTATTTTCAAATTTATATACAAATGAGTTTTCTGTGGCCATCCAAATCTCACCATTTGTGATTTATGAGCAAGACTGTATATGAAAAGGCCCTTTCTTTGTGCCAAAACAGGAAAATCCTCAGCCGTGGATGCTACTGGTTAGGCATGCTTGGTTAATGGACTGTGAACCTGCAGCACCCCTTTTTATCTGTGTCTATTCAAACAGCACAATTTCATTGTGAGAAACAGAAGACTTGGCTAGGTTATAAAATGAGAAAAATCAGCGGAAAACCAAGAGCTTTTTTTGGGGGGGCAAGACATTCTAAATGTGCCTTTGAACATATTCCAAACATCCAGGCAATATAAACCTATTGAATATTTAGTAAAACTATGACACAAGCTCATGGGAGTATTATTTACACAAAAAAAATGACTGGTTTAGAGAGATAACCAATCAGATTATAGAGAAGGTCGGTCCAAGCAATTGGAGGAGGTGGGACCAACCACCTCTCCTAATTGCTTGGACCCACCTCCTCTACAAATCATTGTTTATCTCTCTGAACCAATCATATTTTGTCAGTGACATCCTGCGTCCGCATGTCATACCCCTTCTGAGACCCTGGTACAGTCATTCAACAAGACAATGCCCATCCACACATGGCACGTGTGTCTATGGACTGCCTGCGCAGTTTGAGGTCCCCCGATCTTTCCCCAACCAAACACGTGTGGGATCAGCTCAGACGTCAACTTAGACCCAGTGCCAGTCTGCAGGATCTCGAGGGCCAGTTACAACAGCTGATATTATATTCATTGCGATACAGTCACACGCCCCTTCCACCGCGTGCAGATTCACTTCATTTCCACCACCCTGTCTGCATGTTTACCTTTCTTAGCTACTGAGTGCACATCCACACCATGTCTTCGGTATAAGGTAACAGGGCCTTGGCTAATGACCCATGGCCAGGTTATCATTAATAATGGGGCAAAATCTCCGCCGTATTCCAAATGGTCATCACTTTGATGCACAATGTGCAGAGATTATTTTAAAGAAAGACAAATTATGCTGTTCAAATAGAATAGCTCTCCAGATAAATTGTAAAGCAGATACAGGTATTTGGTTTTTACAAAGAATCCTTTCATTAGTGGCATACAAACATATAAATGAAATCAGAAATGTAAAATGAATGGATTTACTAATCTGGGAATTACTTACTAGAAATACGAGACCTCTCTTCGCTGGCAGAAAATAAGGATAATGTTCACACCCAATGTTTACTCGAAATAAAAAGAACCAATCACATTTATGGACTGGAAAATTGAAACTAAAAAATCATTTGTTTGGCCTTAGTAACTGTTTGGTGTATAAAAGAACTGAAACTTTGTTCCACTGGCTTTATTACTTGTAGAGTAAGACACCCTCAGACTACATATCTCTGGCATGCTCCAAACCAAACATACTAATGAATTATAGAGGAAATTCCAAATTAATTTAACATTAATATTTCTGTAATTTCCAGGCAATTCTTGCCAGGATTTAGGTATGTCTTAAATGTGCCACAATACAATCCAAATCATATAATATGCTTAGATCAAATGCTACACGCAAGTCTACCTTAAAATACATACATTTTGAAAACAGTCTACTTTGTTTCATATACCGCTGCAAACTTTTACATTACAATTATGGAAAATAGTTTTCTAAAACAAACTTCCAAAACATTTTGTGAAAGTGGGCATTTAACATCCAACATTACTTTATAAAGAGTGTTCCTAGACCCTTTCAAAAACCTCTCAGAAAATCACCTAACCACAGCATGTTTGTTTCGGATTTTTAACAGCAGTGCGTCATATGGCTTGAAGACGCATGTTTTTCATGATTACTGGGATGTTGTTGGCTGCACTGCAGTGACACTCACCTCTCTTTGCTCACTGCATATCTTGCACAGCCACTGCGTTCTCTTCTGACCACGCAGGCTCTCCACTCCACACTTGGTGCACACTTTCTGAAGGTAGAGTGGTAACAGGGACAGGAAAAACTGAGCAAAATACAAAAATGCAGTGCAGTCATATAGTGAAGACATATAAAAATGCAGTGAATTTCACATAAATACAAACTAATATGTTGGTCTATCTCATAACACTAGGGAAATTTAGATGCCAGTTTGTTTAACTGTGGGAGGGGACCCAACAACCTGGAGGAAACCTGTAATGTGAGGGGAGATCACTCAAAATCCACAAACGCAGAGCAAAGGTGTGATTCAAACCCCCCCCCCAGTGCTTGCATAAATCCATAGTAATTAACAAATGAATGAGGTGGGGTTAGGCCATTAGCCTAAGAATTTCTTATCAGACACAAATAAACCTAGATTGTTTATGGCATACTTTTCTTTTCTAAGGCCAAAGAAGAACAAACAATAACATCATGACAGCAATTAACTTCGACAAAACACAACTGTTCACAGACAACTGGATACATTAAAATAGCTGGACTTCAATTGTTAAATTAAACCATTCCAATGACAGGTTGTCAAAATAGGGACAAAGGCGATTTTTCTGGGAAAAATACACCAAAGGGTTCATAATTATGTTTTAAACTGAGCAATTCTGTCTTAAGTTTGGAAAAATAGCAGGGAACCCATGGAACCCTTCCCTAGGATTTCCCGCTATCTCACATCTCTTTGTCAGACGGCTCCCAGGAAAAGAGCTCCTTCTGCAATTAAATGCTATGAAGAGACTTTGCTGGAGAATTCCATTTAAACTCAAAGCTGTAGATAGCGACGTCTGCCAAAAACAGAACTCGGCAGCTAGAAAGGATGGAAAATACTGACATGCCATTCTCAGACATACTGTCAGATAAAAGGAACATTAGCCGATAGTCAACATCGCAAACTACAGTAGATATTCATTTCCAGGCAACAAGGTATCATCAGTTATCAAAAAAATAAATGAACCGACATATTCAAACATATCACTGCATCCATATCATATCATAAATCTAAAGAGGCGTAACTTACTGTTGGAGACGAGTTGTGGTGTCATAACAGATTTTAACGTACTAAACGTGGCTGCAGTTTTACACGATACATAGCTAGTCGAATATGTCGTTTTAAAAAAAATGATCTGGGACCTTACTTTACTAGCTGTTTATCGCTTCATCAAACTTACAACCTGAACGAATAAAGTCTGATCATGAAAAACGGGGCTCGCAGGTAAGGAATGCAGCATTAAATAGAACGTCACCTAAGGCCACTTAAAATTAATAAATTGTTTTACATGACTCAAACTTCTAAAATATTGGTGAGTAGGGGATTGTATATTTTATATTTTATATTTTTAGCGAAAAGACGAACGGCAACAGAGATATACTAAAACTAGAAAATTAAACTTTAATTTGTCAGTATCTCAACATTTTAAACCCTCAACAGTTCAAACAATTACAAGAAAAGAGAAACCTTCAAAACAAATGCCTAGTCTAAGTGTTTAATGGTCTTGCCACAGAATAGCCCAATAAAAGCGTCCTCCTGACAATAGCAAAACAACAGCACTTCCATTGTTTCAAACAATAGAAGTGCTGTTATTTGACCTCAATGAGGGTCACTATTATTGGACCACCCTACAAGAGACTACTTGCTCACAGTGCACAGGATATCAGGATTTGGCACATTGACGATCTCTGACAGTTTTAAATATAAAATATTTAAAAAATCGAGGCGGCACCAAAAAATTGAGGCGGGCGGCCATGTAAAACAATTTATTAATTTTAAGTGGCCTAATGCAGGTACACAATACAAATCATCTAACACAAACTAATTCGCTACTGCTTGTTTACCTAAATAGATGCCATCTCCCCCCTTGAATTTCCAGTGGCCCCTGGCGATCACAGTTTATTTCCAGGGCCTGGGCTCTCACCTGTCTCCAAAGTCTGCTCCTAAACACGAGGGCACCATATGTCCCACACTGCCCTCTGATTACACACAGCGACCTGGGGAGTCCCAGTGATTCACCTCCAGCCATCTGGGCTCAGTGAGACCAGGAAGGCGGCAGGTAATCAGACTTCGGTCAGCGGGAATGCTTGCAAACATCCTTTTCGCTCAAAACCTTCAGCTGCGCAGCAGTGAATTTTGATAGTTGTGATCTACTGCCATCTTGTGGCAATTCTGCCATTTACAAGATAATACTTTAAGGGCTTTCAAAGGCTTTTTCACACAAGAGAACACTCAAAACATGCCAGTTTATATATAGCAGGGTTAGAAGTTTTGTATTAAAGCTAAAGTGTTTAGCATTAAAAGTACGTACGACACTGGAGAGCTTAATGTGCGTTTACTAACATAAGGAAGGTGAATTCATTTTTAATTTCTATGGTTAACAGAGATATTTTTATGATGGGGGAAAAAACTGTGCTTAACAACCTTGGTGAAAGATTTATGTGAGCCACACAAACTGAAGATCAGAAGCTCAATAGTATAGACACACGCAAACACGGTGGCTAATGGAGCACGTCTCGCTGACCAAGAGCTTTGATCCGTGTGCGAAAAGGTCACTTCAGCCAATATTAAAGAGGTCAACCTTCTCTCAATGTTGTGACTGCAAAAACTGATGAGCTTCAGCTAGTGGAAAATAACAGAAACACTCTACATTATTGTCATTTGACTACTCTGCGAAGCCAAAGCAGAAATGTACGTCACTGCTCTCTGATACACTATATGATCCAATGTATGCAGACACCAGCTTGTCCAACATCTCATTCTGAAACCAAGAGTATTGATGTGAATTGGTTGGATAGCCTGTATTTTTCTGGGAAGGTTTTCCCATTAGATGCTGGAACATTGTTGGTGGGATTTGTTGCCATGCAGGTTGGGTATTGATGCTGGGTGATCAGGTCCCTCTCTGAGCTTGTGTGATGAAACCACTTCATTACTGAACTTCCTCCCAGACATTTGATCTTCACAATCACTTCACTTTCGGCTGACCAGGGCAGCTCTAGCAGGACAGAAATGTGACAAGCTAACTTGTCGGAAAGATGGCATCCCGCGATGGTGCCAAGCGGAAAGTCGCTAACGTCTTCTGTACTGTACAACCAGCAATTCTGCTGCAGATGTTTGCTGCGTAAACGTTGCAGAAATGTATGCTTAATTTTACACCTGTGTCCTTAATTAGGCAATTAATCTAATTAATAGGGCATCCTCATACCTTTGGCCATATTATAAAGGTGGTTCTCCAGACGGCCACAAAATAAAACTTTAAAAATGTATTAGGGCTGTCATAAAAAGTATTTGCAACTAAGTTCCTAATTTCCTTATTTATATCCATCTTCCACAGGCACACTAAGTAAAACGTTCCTGAGCAAACATCCATTCTTGTTTTAAGGTTGGTTCACAATACTGGAATGATAAGTGATAAAACAGGATCATAATACACGAAGACTTCAAAAAAAAAGTAATCTGGGTGTTACACATGTTGGTAAGTGTGGCGTTTAGAATTAAAACATCCTGTTAGCAAAATTTAGTTCCTGGGTCTGTGGTGATTAAATTCAGAGGAACTGGAGCAGAATGTATCTATTTACTGAAGTAACATGACTGGAAAAGGAAAATTCTTTTGAAAATTCCAGGTGGCAGCTTTGCCAAGTCAGCTTAAACTACGCCACTGCTACAGCCAGGCCAGTGTCTCCCAGTCAGGTTCTTAGGGACACACTGACAGTCCACATGCAAAAAATGTGGATTGTCTAAAAGGGAGTTAGGGGGGAGCAAAAACATGGACCGTCAGTGGGTCTCCGAGGACTGGATTGGGAAACACTGATCTAGTACGCCCTTGCACATGTTTAGATCTAGATATTGCATGGTGCAGTATGTCGCTGTTCTGTAACAGATTTTAGGAGAGCAGTCTGTTTGCGCCTGTGGTTTCAGACAGTAAGCTCAGGAATCTAATTTGTTCCTACCATGCACTTATCTTCCATTTAATAGCCTATCTAACCAACTTGTAAACAACAAACCATTAGCATTCAGTTAAATAAAGCACACTCTAAAAATAGTATTTTTTCTAATATGTTACATAATGTTATCTTGAAATGTTTTTTTTTTTAAATTTATTCCTTCCCCCACCATTTCTAAACATTCCTAGACTGCAGACTGGGGTTTTCAATGGTAAATTATTACCAGGACTGATAACATGATCAAAAAACACAAGGTCACCTAAAATGTAATTGGAACACTTTTGGTTTTCCGTTCTGAAACTGCTTCCTTATTGGCCATTTCGCCACGCTGCCAATGAAAGACTAGCCAATCCCCTTCTGCTGTCAGGGTGTTCATTACATTTCTTCTTGGATGCACTGTTTTTTCATGCACTTTAATTTCCTCTTACTTGATTTCATTAAATATAAGTGCCAGGGATCTTTGTCACGCTTTGCCACAGTTGTCAGGAGTGAGCAGGGAAACATGAGCTATGTATATTAAAATCACATTTCACGTTACGCAGCAACTTCGGCTGAGCGTTAATCCATCCCCTTGCTGGACAAACAAGCGCACAACACGAGAAGATCGGGCTGACAACACAGACGAGCATGAAAAAATATATATTCTAAGTTATATAAAAGTTAAATTCATCTGTTGCTTATGTTTGTTCACTGTTCCAGTGTTTCCAAGAACTTTTCTGTTTCTGTCGTATGAATTTATCCATTGCTATTTCTAAAATAGTCAACAGACAGACACAGGGAACATCCAGAGCCTCTGGTGACACCAGAGGCTGACCTGTGTGTTGACAGGACCGCAATAACCTTGTTTCAGGGAAGCCAAGAGGAGTATTTCTGAGTTTTCGGGAGCCTCTGTTTACAGAGTTTTGGTAGGAGGAGCGTTTGGCAGATGGTTTTGAGAAATACACACCTTGCAGCAGTCTTGACAGATTACGGATGGCAGGCCCAGAAGTCCGAGAATCTCGCCACAGAGGAGACACTGGGTCAGTCCGTTCCCCACTGCGCTCTTCTTCATGTTATCCAAGCGATCCACGAGTCTCCTGGGGGACACATAAAGGCAAAGGCCTTCACCGATCTATCTACCAGAGGTCAAGGGAGTATTGCTCTCAGCCACGATGGAGATAAGAACATCCCAAGCAGACACCACCGCCTGCTACTGACCAGTGGGCTCTTTGTATTCTGGTACAGCTTTCTTAGGTTGATTTTTTGGACAAACTGTATTTTTCTGGCATATATAAATGAGAAAATGTAGCAGCTCCAGACAGCTAGTGAGAAAAAAGGTCAGACAATCACAAGATCTAAATTAAAATCATGCAAAGTCAAAGAGTCTGAAACAGTTACAGTGCGATGAGCAAAATGTGTGCTAATACTTTTAAAGCTATAGATTCTGTATTTTGTAATACCTGTTATGTTTGGTTATAATACTTATTACGTTGTAATGGTTTGGAAGTCTGGTGGGTATTGGGGTGCTCTCATCCTCATACACCGGTGTTTAACTAGGTACTGGGCACTAAAGAGGCCGTTAAAGGCCTTTCAAACAGGCCCGAAATCCTTACTGAGGCTTTTACAGAGACCCATCACCAGATGCGACCATTCTGAAAGGTCACATTTAATGTCAAGAAACTACATTATAACAGAGGTCTCCCTGGAAACTATTGTGTCTGCTGATCTTTTCAGCAGCTGACCACAGAGTGATTGATTGGAACTGGGTCTGTGTTTCTGCCTCTTAGCAGATGCCTGATAAACAGTCATGGTACAGAGCAGGTAGGGTCTGGGCTGCCGTGATAAAACGGCATGAATTAGTGCCTGGCTCCTAATGTCAGGCCTGCGCATTCGGTGAGGCCTACCCAACCCGGCACTGCTCCCTGTGCTCCAGCTGCTCAGCCCTGCGCATCACGCCCACGATGACGTCCAGCTCCCTGACGTCCAGGGCCTGACTCTTCCTCTGCCGCTCCGTGCGGAACGTGTGCACCGACCAGCCCGTCTGCAACCTTGGAGACAAACGTGAAAAATGCACTAAGGCGGTCTGACTAGGAGCAAAAAATAAAGAAATAAATAAATAAAATCACCACAACAGCCCACCTAGCTAGGGAGAGATTTTTCGCATTTTTGGCAGGTCAAGCACTAACTGCTGACCTCAAAACCTACAAGCCTCTGGCCTCAGAGTACGCACCGCCTTACGCAAACGAAACGTCGGCTGTTTTCACTTTGTACTCAGTTTCCTGAAAATAGGGCCAACGGCTGAAAGAAAATAAACAACGTGTTCTGAAATCTTTAGTGTACCATCCCCCGACCACCGAAGGCATCAGATGACATGTGGGTCTCGTTAAAACAGATAAACTTAATAAGTTAATAACGACACCTGAAAGGCTCATTGTGAGTCAGAATCAGACCGTCTGGATGCACAGCTGCGTTTTGCTAGGAGCAAATTCAATACGCTCAAAACGCTTTAGAGTTCCGACATCAAGGGGGTGAACAGACATGGAGAGGCTGAGAATAAAACCCAGACGGAGGAGTGTGCTGGCCTTACTTGGCTCGAAGGGCCAGCTGTCTGTCGTTAGGACACACCCACTGGTCAGCGCTGTTCCCAAACATAGTGCGTCTGCTGTGCCGACCTGCGGAAAGCAAGGAAGCCACACTGAAATGTAGAATGAAAGGATTCCAGCATATTTCATATTAATTAAGCAGATTTCTGCAGTTTCAGTAGTTTTCCATTCAGAAAGTACATCACCGTGACCAGAACCACATACATTTGATGTTACACTGAGAAAAGTCTTTACAATGCATAATTTGTTAAGCCAAAATGTTTACTATAAAGAAATTATAGATAATATTATAAACTTTGTTGCTTTGTTTTAGCAAAAGTAGTAGGACATTAAAACAATATCATGCATTTAGAAATAATTTCTGTAGCTATTCCTCCTTTTACTTATATATGTAAAATGTCACATATTATATATAAATGTATTTACATTACACATAAATTTCATCAGTTAAACCATCTATCCACTCCCAAGGCAGGGAATGACCCAGGATGGGGTGTCAACCCATCACAGGACACACTCACACACCAACGGGCAACGTGGTAACTCCAGTTGACCTCAGCATATTTTTGGACTGTGGGGGGAAACCAGAGTATCCATAGGAAACCCCACGATGACACGGGAAGAACACGCAAACTCCACACACATGGAGCCCTGGTGGAGACTCAAACCCTGGTCCCAGAGGTGTGAGACAGCAGAGGCTGCCTACCGTCCCACACCAGCTCAATTAATTGACTTTATTAGTTAAATAATTCAATGAGGTATTGATTAGCAATAGAAGGTGGGGCAGTGGTTGAATTAAAAAATACATGAGTGTATTGGATGGTTGCTGTAAATACAGGGGTGACTTTAGGAGAGGTTTTGAAGGGGCTAAGCTGACACACTTTGACAGACATAATATCATAGTGTTACACTATGAAGACAGACCAGGCATTATTTCAAAGACGAATCAGAAACTGCTAAACCAACTTATTTTAAACAGGATCACTTCACACTAGGTGGAATTTATTTCCACATGCTAATATGTCACATTGTTTTATCTCTGCCTCACATGGTGGCAAAGGCCAACCGACATAAACGTGATGACTGGCCGCTGCAGCCAATCATGCTTTATGTCAAGGCACTGGTGGGCGCAACCAACAATGCTGACAGGGGAATCGATTGTTCAGCCACTGAGCACCGACTCCCTCTGGCCCTGTATGGCTGCCAGCAGGTCAAATTAAAGGTCCGTGCAACAATAAACCTGGCTGCCTTTCCAGTTAAAACTGCATTAAAAAGCGGTCGCCTAGTGACAGCTTGAGAGCAGAGTGTCGCCTCAGGCCGCAGACAGTGACGTTTCTCACTCCATTTGTGTCTTTTCTGGTGGGTATGGTTAAAAAAAAACAAAAAACAGATGTCCAATGGGTGAAGCTCGGTATATTTTCAAATGGAACGTCTGATGCAATTCTTCTTTGGCAAAATGCATGACCTTGGAAGATTTTCCAGTACGGCTGAACATAATATGAAAGGAGCAGTTGTGCGCAGAGAACACTGATACCAACTCTATTGTTACAAACGATTGTGCAAGTGTATCAAAGAGGAGTAATTAAAGGGAAAACCTCATAGACCTAAAAGCAGGCAGCTCTCGCTCACGTTCGCTGATGGACCTCAGCTTCAAATGCTGAAGTACTTTCCTGCGAAAAAGCAGCCTTTTCTCCACTTCACTCCCATACAAACAGTGACTCGTGCCTTTTTCTCCATCCACTGACTTGGTTTGGATCATGTGACAGCTCCCATCCCCCCCCCCACCAGCAAACAAAACCTGCCTGTCAAAATTTCACAAATTTCCCACTTAGTGCCTATTAACGAGCACTGGCACGTATCAAAAGATGCCATTAATTATTCAAAAAACAGTTAGGAATGGAAAGAGTCTCAGTGGTTAGTCTCTGGCCGGGCTGTGGATGTGATTTCTGCCCTGGCTCTGCGCATGGGGCGTTCACATGGCCCCCCAGTTCCCCCCCCCCCCCCCCCCCCCATAGCTCAGAGACGTCCAGCTTAACTGAAATGGTTTCTCTAAATTACTACTGGTGTGTGGCTGTGTGTTACTGAGGATGGATGGTTATTAAGGATGGATGAAAAAACAAGTCATACAAAGGAGACGGTACTGACGCTATACGTAAAAAAATTATTCATACTGCAGTGAATTCAAAAGGACAAATGCGAATACACAGGGACACAAAAGAATAAGCCTTTTAACGACACATGAAATTAAAATTGCCTTATTTTCATTCTAGTTTCAAGTTTTTTGAATTCTGCAAAATTAAAGAAAAAAGTGCAAAGCCATTTCTGGATGTACGATTTGCTAATAAAGTTTGAATATGATTTGATTGAGCATGTAAACGCAAATCACTGTACTAACAATCATATCAATACGAGGGGAACAAAACGGTGAGAAATATTTACAGCAATGCAATTAATTGTATATTTTCAAACAGCCCTGATATCATCTCTTTAATTAAATTTATTAAACTGCAGTTTTTAAACCCCATTCTTTCTGTTTGCATCCTCATGTTTACAACCATTACACAAGATAACAATTCAATAAGAATAATAATAACTGTATCTCTCCAGCTCCTCCTCGCCCCCTCCCGGACTCCCTCCACAGGCTACCTGTACGAGGACGTATCGGGTTCGAGACATTTCTACAGTCCTACGAAGTTGCCATGGAAACAGCCCCAGCATATCATCACAATCTCATTAAAGCCTCAACCCCCCCCCCCCCAGCTGGTAACCATGTCCCCATTCCTGGCACTGCCAGACCGTTTGCCATCCAGCTCGAAATCAAGACCGATCTTCTGAAACGAAGCCCCTCTGTGGTTAAAAAAAAATATCCCCCCAGCTTCTCACTAAGGGACACAGAATTCATGCCCTTGGGCTGCACTTCAGTCTTGAACTGCACTCTGAATGCGGGGAAAAAGGGCCACATTTTTACTGCCAATGCTGATGTACAGTATTGTGCAAAAGTCTAAGGCAGTCTAAGAAAATGATGCTCAAATGATCTTCATGTCGGTGTCTGTCTGTCTGTGATGTCTGTCAAAGTGTGTGAGCTTAGCCGTTTAAGGGCCTAAAGTCACCCCAGTGTTTGCAGCAGCCATCCAAGTCACCCATGTATTTGGGAACTTCAGATTGGTTTGGGAACTGAAGCGGTGTTCATCTAGCCGTCCAACAAGTTATCAGTAACTTTTTGGAGAACGGAGGTAATTCTTGTTCGTTTTTTGTTACTGTGCTACATTTAATTTTCATATGTTCTAAATGTTTAATTGTGTTTTTTGTTCTGAGCACATAAACCCTTACCACTTAGAGAAATAGCTTTAAACATTTCCTTTGACTGTGTAAGACTTTTGCATAGTACTGTACACACGTGGTTAGCATTTCATCTTGGCTACAAGTTGTTTGCATATAAAGTTTTAAAGAATCAACTCCGATAAAATTGATGATTTAAAATTGCCACATTATGCTGTTTTCCAGTGTCCCATCCCATTGTGTAAGATGGGACAAACAATGTTCCCTGCCAATAGAGTTTAGCAGATTTCATTTCCAGGCAGCTGCACGAGATCACTTCGGAAACGACACATGTGCTACCTGAGGTGTCTTTTGCTGGCCGGTCAATAAGCCTCTTAGAAAAGATATGGTGTCGTCCGTTCTGGGCACGCTCAGCAAGCTGTAACAACACACGAAAAGCCCTTGTGTGCAGAGAGGAAAAGAGAAAGAGAAGCGTTTACCTTGTGAGCCGTCTGTCGCAAGATGGATTTGAGGGTCGTGCTTTAATTAGTGAAGCTGAAAAACAAGAGAAAAGAAAGAAAATAAACCGGTTGCTCAGGAGTGAAATTTTGGAATCTGTAGCTCCTGCACTGTCTGGGAAATGGATCACATGACAAGGAGAACAATTACCCTTAAACATCCTGTTCCTCAGCAGCCAGCAATCATTGACTGGAATGGAAAAGTTGTGGGCAGTGAAGCTGGAATCTGCAACTAGCCGCAGCGATGCACACAGTACGCTCATGCAATCAGCACTGACCTTCTCTATTCACAGCTCTATGCTGATTCATTAAACGAAAGCAATTCTGTTCCAGCTGTCTGAAAATAATCAGTTTTCTGATGTGACCTATTTCGAGACAAATCAACACAAATGTGACCACTCTCTCTTAGACATTTTGTTACACATTAAACACAAAGGACATTAAAAACAAAAAATGTTACACAAAGGACAGTAAACCAATCATATATGAAACAAACTAGAATAAAACAGACACAATCAAGTAAGAGGGTTCGAATAACACATTTTACGAATAACGTTTTACTTTTTTTCCCAAAAATGAACAGCGTCCTTTTAAATCATTAATCAATGTAAAGCCAATTAGTGTCTTTGATTGCCATTGAATGGGACACCCCCTGATGCAGGTGCCCCCCCAGCACCTCATGAGCAACAGGACACCCTTAGACACACAGGTTTTTAAGAAAAGCTGAACACCTCAGATTGACAAACACCCTCTCTGACTGCAGCATCTGTAGCGACAGTTGAATGTGACTCAGAAAGTCCCAGCTTGTGCCCAGATAAACAAGGCCGACCCCACATTCTGCACGATGCTGTCATTTCTGCCCGAGCCAGACGGCTCACCCTTCTGTGCCAACAGTCCTCTGGGCTGGTAGACTGGGACGTTCCCAAGAACGTCCGCCAAAACATCACATCACAGAAGGAAGGTGTGCCATTAATCGAGGGCACCCTCCTCATTCGGAACCAGTGGTGTGTGCGGTAAATATGCCCATGTGTGCATGGGCAAGCCTGACTTTTTTAGCTTTCTTTCGAAAACCAGTGAACTGTGATGCAGCAAAAACCAAAGAACACACAGCAAAAGCAGAGAACAGCTTTTAAAAATCCTGAATGAATGGGAAACATGGATATATTAACAGCAAGTCACAGAAGCTAGTAAAAAAATTTGCATTTCTTTGCTGGATATCCTATCTGAAAAGTAAAAAGAATACCCTGTTTACATACATCAAGTAAGATGCTCCCCATTGTACCTAACAATTTCAACAATACACCACATATTCATAAAAACACCATTAAATGTCTATGAAGTGCTTTAAATTGTGCACAGGTCACTATCACGCCTACCTTAGTGCAATCTGACGTCTGAGCCGGGTACTCCCTTACACAGGTGAGGCAGGTCGCCCATACAGCTGCCGCACTTACTCTTCGACACACAAGCTAAAGGGGAAACTGCGCGCTAATCGCCCTCCGCAGCCCGTGGGTGATGGCAGGGTGTGCTGCTGACTCGCCACTTTCTCCCCCAAGTACGCTTCCAAACCACAGGGCAGGCGTCCCTTTCCCCTGAGCAAACAGCCACTCGCTCCAGCCCAGTAACACCCCCCCCCCCGGTCACTACCTCGGTTCTCCGGATAAGCCAGCGGCTGAGGTCATTTACTCCCCCCCACCTCCCCCTGTCGATACAGCAGCGACCCACGTGTCTCATCTGCTTACATGGGAGAAGGAGAAGTACCGAGTAAATACCGTCTGCTGCACCATATGCCATATTTTTACGCCCTCCTGCTTTTTATCAGTTGGTCACGTAAAGAAATATTGTACCGCAGCTACATTAACTTGTAAACACACCTGCTTCAAAGCCCCTGAAGCCAAACAAACAAGGAAAACAATAAAAACGCTGAGAAAGCAGTTAAGACCAGGAAATAACTGTCATTTAAACTTCTTCGTAACAAATCCGACTAAAGGAGACGCAATGCAGGCATTCAGCATTACACTGACAAAAGTGAATTTGTCAGGTCACTTGAATTATACTGTCTGATATCTGCATTCAGGGGTTTTCCACTCAAAAGACTTGCTTGGCGAGTTTTTATCTATTGACCTAGAAATAGATTCATTGTGAAGATACCATTATCAATGCAAGACAAAGGAAACCAGCCACATTATGCGAATATAACCCAATTATATAAACCAGTAGTAGTTATAATTAGGGAAAAAACGCAGGTTTGTCGACGATTTCATTTCTTTTAATTAACGTCCGGTCGTCTGAAGGGTACTCGCACGGTCACATAACATTAATTTAAGTACGCTTGATAAGTGACAGATAAATAGCTTCGGTAACAGCAAGCTCAGTCAACATTATATACCATTAACGGGCGCCTGCAGTATTATCTTGGGTAAATAAAGGTTTAAGGGTTAGAGTATATAGCTTGTTATTTTTAATGCAAAATTCGGTTTAAAAGGAGCACATGCCGTGGATCATGTCTTCCTTTAACCAGAGGCCATTCTTTTTTTTATTTCGGGAGTGTAATTTGCAGGAATACTCTGCAGACCAAGTGGTGTCGGGTGACTTAATATTTAATCTTTTTATTGCCACCTTGTGCAACTGATAGTGTGTTGAAATCTTCCAAATTAAAACTTTTGTTTAAGGACTTTGGCTGCATACTTAGTTTTTAATCTATAGTTCTAGTTTCGGATAGGCCTATACTGTGGTGCGTCAGTATTGAAATATCTGCGGTAGCGTCTGCTAATATATATTAATATGCTTCCTTTTATTTTTTATAAATATGATGATCAATTATTCAAGTCTGTAGTTTAACCCGGCGCAGTAAAAAAAAAACAACCCAAAAAACATAATAAATAAACATAGTAAAACAAGTGAGTGTTATGTTACATTGTACTGTAGTTATTCAATGTATTTATTGATTTGGCCTTAGAATGTCTGACCTAATCATTACAACTATCTTGAATTAGAACAAACTAAAGTTAACCTACTCAAAATGTCTGCAGTGCATCAAATATGAAAATTAAAGTTAAAAAGAAATAGTTTTAATGATTTTGGTAATGTTTGTTTTGAACCAAATGGGAGGAGGTATTTAACAAACTACACATTTTTAAATGAATGTAGTCAGGCTGTTGAGTTACCAATCTGTAGGCCAATGACCTGTGCCGTGATATTCTCCGTCAGCTGGTGAGCTGAGCTGCCTGTTGCTTTATTCAGGAACTAAGGAATCAGGGAATTCAGTGGAAATGTCACTTCACCTGGTTCTTAGGTAAACCAGCCGAGGCTGCAGTAGAATTCATTACGGAGTGAAGCAGAATAAGTCACACACAAATGGTGAAGAACACTGAACACCTCATAGGGTTTCATTCCTCTACAAGTCACTGACAGAGTAATTTAAACCTGTTAATGGCTACGTGTCCATGCAGGAGCACAGCTGTAGTTTCAGATCCTTGGCTTGATCTGAAGGGGCTCATATGACACTTCTGCGTTTATTTCCCCAAAGTCAGTGTTTTGTAGCTATGTTGACCGCTTAGACTCTTCTCTAACTGCTGTACCTGTAGACAGAGTTGTGAAAACAACATATTCACTTGAGGATAAGAGATATTCTATTCATTTTTCAGTATTGATTTAAAAAATAATTTATGTGGTGCAGTTCTCTATATTTTAGTCTTTTGTTCAGTGTGATGTAGTCCTATTTAAGAACGAAAAACAAGGGAACAGCCAAATTGTCACTGTGTGTTTGGCTCATTTGCTGGGGATATTTTAAACCTTGCAGTATGACAGGTGGGAAACTCGCTGTGTCATCGCCGTGGCAGCCGCGACCAAAACATGGGGAACAATAATGGATCCTTTCATAAGCCAGTGCACTTGGGGATAATGGAGGAAATGTGAACACAAGAAACTGGTACACAGTTCATAAAGGGACAGAGAGGAGCAAAGCCACTTCAGTTCTATATTTACATGAAATATATTGGAGACCAAACTATTGATTAGTCACCTTCAGTGAGCGTTCTACTGCCAAAGTTGGGCAATTGCAGTTTGACTTCATTTATTCTTCTGAAAAAGAAAATACTGAGTTCCTTTCAGTATATTGACAAACATACAAAACAATGACAATACATGATAGCTTTGTATTACACATTAAAATTGCATATATCCATGTCACACTTTACCTTCCAGTTCGCTTTTACACTATCCACGCCCCAATAAAGGTGACATAGTTTTAAATAGACAATGAAAAATACTCTGTGGCTTATTTGGATTGGTGTTTAATTAGTAATGCAGTGTTATATCGAGAGGGTTTAACTAACAGCTTGAGGCAGAAAATGTACCATTGTGCCTTGTAACATGAACATCTATTCACAACTGCAAGCCAGCAATTGAAACTTAGTTACATGCTGAAACAGCAATATACATCATTTTCCACATTCCCGTTTAACCACTTATTTTACAATTAGCCAATTGTTTACACTTTGAGAAACTATAAAACAACTTTAAAGATTATAAATGCTTATATAGCAGTGTTGTAGTACCTGTGGTTTAATGTATTTTATGTTCGGCTAAATGAAATGATACTGAACCTAAAAAGTACAATTTATGGTCAAAAACATCTTTTCATGAAGACAAATTGTACATATTAGAAGTTTATATTGTTAAAATACAAAACATTTCCATGTGAGTAACTGAGATGGACACCAGAATGTGTCAGATTATTTATTTGTTTATTTCAACTTGGGTAAATTACAGCTGTTTTACTGAAGGGAGAAAAAAAAATTGGTCACTGGAAGGCTGACCTTCGTCATCACAACTTGAAATGGAAGAGCTATTTACACTGGTGACACTGTGGTTTAGTGCACAAGGCACTTACACGGTAGCTGTCTGCGTACTCGTACTGCTAGAGAGATCGGAAGAGAGTGGGAGGGAGGGAGGGGGGGGGCAAACAGGGGTAGGGTGCTGGCCCACTGTTCAGTCATATGTAGAGATTATGATAGACTGACACAAACAAATGCCCTCTAGGATTTATATCAGGACAAGCAATGGAATTTCAACCTCCAA
Organism: Paramormyrops kingsleyae; assembly: GCF_048594095.1. NCBI lineage: Eukaryota > Metazoa > Chordata > Actinopteri > Osteoglossiformes > Mormyridae > Paramormyrops > Paramormyrops kingsleyae. The sequence goes on along the minus strand of NC_132814.1, from coordinate 7,001,332 downwards.
GTGCACATGCATGCATGCATAAGAAACAGTCTCTCTGTCCCAGCTTTCAATGCCGTACTTCACTAGTGTACTTGGGATTTGTAAGGGTACGTGAAACGCATCAACACATGGCGGGAAGGCAAAGGAAGGGGAAAATGAGCAATGATGAAAATGATAAAGAGCCTGCCACCGCCCAAGTCGGTCACCATGCGTCACCATGCGTACGGTGCATTCCGGAACCATAAACAAGGAACTGACTCTCCCGCTTCGGGACGCTCGCAGACAGCAGCCCAGAGAGCACGCAGCACGTGCTAAGGTGCCGGGACGTCGTCAGCTGAAGGCAGGCAGAGCTCATATAGCTTAAAAGGAGGGCAGTGTCTATGGGACGTGTCAGCATCACAGATGTAAGGGTGAATGATTTTTGTTTTGGTCCATCAAAATTAAATGCACAAAAGTGTGTGTGTTTTTTTTAAAAATAATATGCATATGGAAATCAGAAGGTATACAGAGAAAATGGATACAAGTATTTCCTCCTTCGTGTAAAGGAAGCGGAACTAAAGTCACAGCAAATTGTACGGTGGTGTAAAATGGCCATAAAGCTATACAAAAAAAAAAATAATGATCTGACCGTGTACTATAAGCAGAAAGGATTAGCATACAGACAGCAGTCAAATGAATTTAAAGAATTAGCAAGTAATGGATTGGAAATTAACTGTCTATATACAAAAAAAAAAAAAAGCACGGCAGGTTTGCTTCGCAGACATGCTGTTCGACAGGTAATACCATAGTTCCTTAAAGTAAAAACTTTCCCCATTACGCAATAAAGTACAGCAGAATTATGCTTGCTTTCCTAATCAATATCCTTGGGGGGCCAAGATTAACAGCTGATATGATACAAACCTGCAGCTACAAATTACATGCAGGTAAAGACACAAATTAGATAGTTGAGTTGACATTACATGCATGTTCTTTAGTTGTTCTGCTGCTATTATTCAAAACAAAACATATCAGCATGTAAGATACAAGTCCGCTAATGGTTTTGTTGGAGACTTGAAGCTTTTCTATAAGCCCCCTGAGCTATCAGCAGTTTAATATATTTCACACCTTATATGAGCTGCAGATTAGAGACAGGAAATGCTTATTTTTAAAGGGAAGCTATGAATTCTATTTCTTAAGATTGATTTATTTCATTAAATTAACATAACTTCATAATAGCATGTGTTTGCCACGCGAGGCAAGGCTGGCTAGATCAAAAATGGAAATGTGCATGTATAATCAACTTTTAAGTGAGAAAGAGGCTTTGAGCCTAATTACATTAAACATTTACATGATTGGAGAGGTGAGGGGGGGAAAAAAAAAAAACTTCCGATAATCTGTAACAAAGTAGGGTTTACACTCCAAAGCTGCAATTTTGCTGGAAGAAAATACATTCATGAAGTATTTGTTTAAAAAAAAAAAAAAAGATCAGAGGTAAATTAAAAATGTTCAATCATTACAAGTGAAATCAGTTAGCTATAATATACAGTACATTTCACCATTAAACAGATCCAAACATGAAGGGCGGAGAAATGCAATCCAGTCTTAAGCCACATTTCTAAAATGTAGTTCTGCAAACTATACTGAATGGTTATAAGACCGTAAACAGTGACATTCTAACTCCGAGCTGGATATTAGCAGAAGTCATAAATGGCCGTGCCTGTGAGTATGTTCAGTTCATGCCTAGAATCCATCACACTCTCATACCAGTAGCGCACATGTTTGAATTCGAATGGCGTGCAGCTTGCTTTGATGTAAATCCTTTATTAGAAATGCAATAGTTTGAATGACTGAGGGACGTAAGCTTAAAATCTGCAATAAAATGGAGACGGAAAAAAAGTTTACAGCAGCTGGACATGGTTTATTTTAATGGCGCTGTGACTGAGTTGCCTCAAATTATCAATTTTGGGGCTTAAAGAACCAGACTGGGGTCGGCACTTCCTGTTTTATAGTGGGGACAGAAAGTTCACTGAAAACAGACCTCATTTTTAAACTTTAAACTTTTTAAATTTTTATCTTTAGAAGAAAACTTTCAAAAAGCAAATGAGGTGGTATTCAAAAACAGGCAATAAGGAACACACTCATCAGGGAGGAGTTCTCAAACCTAAAAATCGAACAAAAGGGCATTGACCTTAGGCAGCCGTTGCTAAGGAAACCAAAGGCTGGCTTTCACCAGACAAACAGAAATGTAATGAGAGAGCTGGGAGAGTCCACACGTGGAGGACGCATGCGGCATCGCCGGACGCAGATGATGAAATGCAACGGTAGTCGGATGGAAGTGCAATTCTCACTCGCAAACTCAAAATCGCATCCTCAGCTTCTCCAGTATTGCGTCAGACTTCATTACGGACTCAGGCTGACTTCTGCACTGAATTCAAGAATCCTACAAATATTTACACAGTAGATACAGGCACTTAAAATGTCTTTGGTTGGAGTGACCCAACATTTCAGAAAAAAATGCATTCACAGGGCTGTGCACCCATTCATGGGTTCAGTAGGCAACTAGTAAAATCAGTTTTCCCCCTCCTCCTTTTAAGTTAAGGTTCATTTAAGTCGTCGATCTCAAACGCATCCTTCCGACAAGGCCACCTAGATGGGGGGGGAAATTTGAGAAAGCATAATAAAAAGTCAATCATCCCAATTCCAAAGTACAATTTAAGTTACAAGGGCGAATGCATTATGCTTTACCAGTTTGAACGCTGCACATTAGGTTTTTCCTGGGATTAATCCACATCAAATTAATTATGCTTAATTCACCTTTCAGAAGGTAAAATACAGGGCTTTACTGTTTCTTAGCTGGTATAATGTTGGTGCTTAAAAATCGCAATGAATGGTCACCACATCTTACCCCCCCCCCCCCTCTTAAAACTGAATAAAAAAAAAGTTTACTTCTTTTGAATATACATTAAATCCTGGTAATTGCTTTTTGTACTTAATAATCTATTCTCCAGTACTATTTTCAGGTGGAGTTCCCCTTTAAGAGTAGATTTATGGAAGACTGGATTCTGCCTGAAGCTTCACCATGTGACTGAGCAGCTAAACTGAAGAGACAGAGACTGATGTACATTATGGTATGAAATTACGCTTCCAAGCCCTGGTCTAGACACCAAGGCTGCCAAACTGTGGCTCAACCGTTCTGGCTCAGTGTGCTTGTAATCTTACGCGAGATATTTACCTTTTCAGGGCAGAAATCTGCGTTATTCTGCCGTATTTTGCCTGGTCGGCCCTTGATGACTGCATAGCAGAACATTGTGATCACCATCACAAAGAGGAAGTAGCTGGTGTGCATTAGATGAAGGTTTATAAGAGAACGATCATCCTATGGAAAAAAACAAAACATTTAAACCTGAAGAAAGTAGGGATGATAAATAACATATTCAAGACCTTGTAGATGGTTTAAATTCCAGCTGTGTATCCTTTTGTCATGGTATCTAAAAAAGCATAACTGTGGAGAGCAAATTATTTTAGGCAAAGTGCAGTGAAGGATTTTAACTTGCCCCACAGAGATTAAAATAGTTCCTTAACACAGTAAGCAGTGCATGGAGGTAGCTGCACACCAACTTACCAAGCAGATTCCTAAACTGACCTGAATGCATATTATATTTGCAATTGATGCAAATACAAAATGCAAATCATACAAATGAAAATTAAATATTCACGCATAAATAAATTTGTGGCCATTTGCCTTGCTCTTGGTGAGCACTGAGTAAGGGTCACCCACACAAAGGTGTCAAATGCACACTCACGTCTGGCACGATGACTGTGAGCTTGGGGTTGAGTGCGTGGTACACTTTGCCGATGGCTCCTTTATAACACCAGAACGGGTTGTAGTCCTGCGTGTACTTTGTGTCAGAATCTCTCGCGGTGGTGAATATTTTATACCAGGATGTAGCATTGGTGTAGGTCTCAGGAACGCAGTGTGGTGGTTGCCTGGAACCAAAAATAAAGGAGATAAATAGTTATGAGAAGTCAAGCCGGATAAACACTGAACGGAAGGCCTGGAATACAGATCAGGAACTATGGAAAATGGAACAAAACCTACAAGGAGAATCTTCTTCTAAGCAGCTGAAGCACTTCATTTTGAGAAATTAAACATATCTATGACAGAGTGCTATGAAACGTGGCCATTACAACATCATGCATGTTGAAAGCAAACTATTCAAGCACACTCAGGGTGATTCTGTGAGGCTTCTGTAACTTACACTGTGACTGGGAAGACATTGCTGGCTGCAGTAATTGTCATACAGGTACTGAAGACGCCCTGCTCACACCGGCCGTGCAGGACGCAGTCGTCCGAGTTCCAGGATGCAGGCAGGGTAAAGGTGATGTTAATTTCCTCATGGGCTTCCCTCCCTTAATCACATACATGGAAAAAAAAAACACACACACCAATAGCGGTTGACAATGTGCCAGCGATGATGTGGAAACTTAACAGGTTTTTCAAATAATACTTCCATTGCAATAGGTCTTTGTCACAGTTAAAGCAAGTCAGTCCACTCTGCACACAGGACGTCTAGTATTGTACCGCCATCATAGAGCAAGATCTTTGATTTTCAAATGACTGACACAATTTCCCATTTCATGAATACACATTAAGACAGAGGTGGTGTTCAATTCATGCTCTATGGCTAATGCTAAGTGCGCTAATGCTAAGTGCGCTAATGCTAAGTGCGCTAATGCTAAGTGTACCACTGTCTCGAAGATGAGCACCGACATCCTCATCCTACACGAGGCACTGCCTTCGATACCTGCTAGGCCGACTTGCTGACCCAAAATCGTAGCGTACAAGTGGGTGATGTTGCGGGAGTAGCCTCCAAAGGGGCGCAACGGATCCAGGGTGAGGGTGATGGGAACAGAGATATTGATGGGCCCAGGGTCCTCCAGCAGAGAAGGGGCCTGCGTGCTGGGGCGAGCCTGGCCGCTGGTGACCGTGCTCTCGGGGGTAGTGGATTCATTCAAGCTATGCTTCAGGGTCTCGTTCTCCGAAATGCAGAAGTCCAGCTCATTAAAGCGCAGCAAGAAGGTGTTCCAGTCCTGTGAACAGTTGAATAAAGCCCACAAAACCAAAGGCTTGAATGACAGGGTAGCAAATGTGAACCATGTTACTGTAGCCTTCATGTGCTGAAAGGAAAACCAGACAAAAAAAAGGCAAAACATGCTTTTTGTTATACGCAATGTTAAAATTATTTACCAACATGCCTCTGAGGCCAATTTGTAAATTGACCTGAATGCAGAGATGTGACTGACCTGAAATGCTCCTACTACTGAAGTAAGTTTCAGCTTCAAAGCTGAAGCCCTACTGTGAAAGGCGAGAAGAACGCAAGGCTTGTTGCAATGCTAATTTTAAAGACAAAATCACATGACCAGTACAATCGGTCTCAGAATGAATGTCTGAAGGCAGCAGCTGGATCACGCCACAGTGCATTCATCTTTCTTTTAAAAGAGAAAGAAAACAATGCCATGAAGCCTCATACCTCCATCAACTCTGGAGATTTTATTTCCTTTATCTTGAAGAAGTAGCCAATGGTGAGGAAGGCTATGGCTACAGTGCTGACACTGACCATAAAGATGACCAGTGGCGGACGGCTACTGATGTAGGTCTTCAGGTTCTCCAGAGGGTTGATTAGGTAGACCTGGAATGACATACAGATTACCACCCAGCAATTCTGAACCTGCTGTCATTTGCGTGCACAAGACTAAAACTTAAGGCTTCCAGACTAAAGCATAAAAAGGTTAGATTTCACAATTAAACATAACTCTGATTAAAAGCAAGCACAGTAAAGGGCACTGTGATTTCTGAAAATCTGAGTATACATGCTACAAACCATAACTATGTTTTAAACAGTATACTTGTGTACAACCCCCCTTCCAAAAAACGTTGTGCTAACGTAAATGCTTTACAAATCATATAAACCCATATTTGATTGAAAATAGAACAAAGAAAACTTATCAAATGCTGAAACTTAGTAATTACATAGTTTTATGACAAACACAGTATATGTTAAATTTGAACTTGATGCCAGCAACATCAGTGGTCAACATGTGGCTCAGTGTGCTAAGCCTCTGTGCCTGTGATTGGAAGGTCGCCGGTACGTTTGTGGGTCCTGCGTGCCCTACAGAGAGCAGGCTGGGGGAGTATGGGTGTGAAGACAGGGAGAGGTTCTCCACTCTGTGAAAGATGCTGTGGGCAAATACTGCAACAATCTAAGAATAATGTTCCTCAATGTAATACAGCAAAAAAAGGAATTTCATCCACAGTACATGATATCATTAAAAAATTCAGAGAAATCTCTGCTCAAGGGACAAGGCCGAAAACCAATATTGGATAGCAGTGATCTTCAGGTCCTCTGGTGGCACCGCATTAAAAAGATACAATTCTATAGTGGGAATCACTACATGGGCTCAGGAACACTTCCAAAACCCACTGTCTATGAACGCAGTTTGTCGCTGCACAAATGCAGGATGAAATTCTACCACGCAAAGAAAAAACCAGATCTAAACATGATCCAAAAACGCTGCCGACTTCTCTGGGCCTGAGCTCATTTAAGATGGACTGAGGCAAAATGTGGGCTGACGAATCAAAATTTCAGATTCTTTTTGGATGCCACGTCCTCTGGACTAAGAGGAGAGGGACCATCCAGCTTATCATCAGCTCACAGCTCAAAAGCAAGCATCCATGATGGCATGGGGGGTGCATTCGTGCCCATAGCTTGGGTAGCTTGCACATCTGGGAAGGTACCGTTAGTGCTGAACGATATATACACAGGTATTGGACCAATATATGGTGCCATCCAGACAACGTCTTTTTCAGAGAAGGCCTTGTATGTTTCAGCAAGACAATGCCAAACCACATCCTATGTGTATTACAACAGCATGGCTCTGAAATAGAAGAGTCTGGATACTAGACTGGCCTGCCTGAAGTCCAGACTTGTCACCCATTGAAAACATTTGGAGCATCACGAAATGAAAAATACAAAGATGA